>NC_048897.1:45012860-45083643 GCF_011077185.1 Oxyura jamaicensis | reverse complement strand
CCCCCCCCCCCCCCCCCCCCCTCCATTATATAGGACTGCTAGATAGTCTCTCAGATTTCTCTTAGTAACCAAGTGGTCAGTTGCCCCGATCCAACATGAATAGCCCCATTATTTAAAGTGGGAACATCTATAAGCCTGAAATGAAAAGTATTTTTCTGAGTTGGAGCTCAGAAAAATACTTTTCTGAGTTGGAGCTCAGCTGTAAAGCTGCTTAATGTACACTACTACTACCTATCAGCAGCATCGTTAACTTTTCTCTTTCTCAAAGCAGCTTTCTGACAGTGGAGTGACTTCTGTTATTTAAAGACCTTGATTTCCACTTTAACCAAAAGTAATTGGAAAGCAATTGTCTCACTATATGATATTCCCAGTTTATGGCTTATATGGTACATCTTGATCAAGCTTCATATCAGGTTTTGGCATTCAGATGCTGTATATACCCCTGCAGTATAAGTCAACCCATTTTCCTTCAGTCTGCATCATGCGTTCAAATGATCTTTACGTTATTGATGATCCTTTTTTAGATCAATGGAATACTCAAAATAATCCATCTTATTTTTCTGGCAAGCCAGGTGCTATTCTGGATCTTCATACTTTTAGTGCTTGCCTCCAGGTGGATTTTTTTTGTTGTTGTTGTTTTGTGTGCATGTGTTTGGTTTGATTTTTTTTGAATAACTCAAGCCTTTCTTAAGTGGAAATATAATGACTAAGCATAGTCATTCTTGACTGAAGAACATCAATAACAATTTTTAGTCTACAAGAATGTTTCTGTATGAGATACAAATTTTGGATGCTCTGGGTCTTTCTAAATTGAAAATGCTAAATGATGTTGATTTAGTGTTTTTTCTGCACAAATCACCGTTACCCACATATACTTTTTTTTTGTAATAACATTTTTTACTTTCCCAAGGTCTATAATTTTGAAGCTCTCTGACTAACTTTTCTGTCACTTTTATCAGACTCAATGTTTGTTACCAGTTCTAGAATCTATTGATGTTGTGACCCATTACAGTCTTTCTATGTTATGCATATTTTTATGATGAACTCATGGGATTACAGCAATTTATTATTTATGAAACTCCCAGCCACTTCCCTCTAGCAACTGCAGGTTCTGCAACCTCAAGAAAGAAAAGGCTCTCAGAAAGCTTATTGGAGGTACAGTCTCCCAGCTCTTGTGCTTACAATCCTTTCAATCATTTTTTTCTTCTTTTTTTTTTTTTTGTCTCATAGTGACTAAAATACTACTTCGTATCCTTAAGGCCTGATGTACGCTTGCTACTTTATGCCAAAGAGAGTTCCTTGATTTATACTTCCTGAGGTGAGCTACTACCATTCTAAGGACTGTTGGCTGCCTCTCTAATAAAAGCAGTACCTTCTTATTTTAGAATTAGGATTCCCGCTTTGTTAACCTGTTAATTAGCTCTGCTAAAGGGCAGACCATCTGTCAACCAGGCTCAAAATATGAACTGTATTGGCTTCATTTGATGATGCAAGTCAAGCACACAGGCATCAAACTTTCCTTCTTTCCCCAAATCCCATCTCCTGAGTGAGGAAACGAGTTTCCCACATGCAGGTGATGGCCAAGCAACGCTGACATGGAAACCTTACAAGACTGATCCATGATTTTTAAATTTTACCTTCTAAACTCTAGAAATGAACCCTAAATATTAATCAAAGCCTCTTTCAGAACTGTTTTCTTATACAACAAGTGGCTATTTTAAAAAAAATAAAAAAAACAGTGCTTGAAAACCAACCACCAACAGCCTTTATATTTCAAGCAAATGTAATAAAAGGTTCTGCCTCAGTAACACCCATTTGTGAACTCCTATTTATGAGGTATTTCAATTCCATATAAAGTACAAGGTGAGGGATGATTCCCAGTGTCATGGTCACCATGCACACACACAACTCTGTCAGTCAATCTGGACCCACGCACGGACTTGCTCTACTGTATAACAAAGGTGAACCCATTGAAGAAGGCAGAAACAAACCAGCCCACGGTATTCTTACTAGTTACAGCTCCTCAATATCCTATCAATATTGTTGGAACAAGAAAGTGTTCAGCCTTCAGGCTGCTTTTAAATAACAGTCCCTCCTTTGCTTTGCATTTAGACATGTGGCAAACTGGGGCTCCATCCCCAGGTGTGAAGCTAGGTGCCACGACATTACAAATGACAATAATCAAGAGCAACCCAGGGCCACCGAAAGCAGAGACACCAAACAATTGGTCCCAGGGCTCATCTATCCCTGCAAGATGCCTCATTTCCAAGTCACCTACCTTCGTGCCAGCTCAAGCAAGAGGCACCCTCTCCACACAGGTGGTTTTGCAGCCCTCGGTATGCTTGAGCGACCCTTTGAGTGCTGCAGAGCCTTCAGTGGCTTGCAAAATCACAGGCGGGTGACGAGCGAATGCCACCCCAGAGCTGACACCTGTGTGGCAGAGGCTTGCGAACTGCCTGACACCTTGGGGGCTGTGACTTGTTTTCCTTTCAACTCCTCAATCAGCCCAACAGGAGCTCGCTTTGTGTTTGTGGTGTTGGCAGTGCCAATAAATTCTCCTCGCACTGGGAGCTTTCAGGCTCTGTTCCGGCTTGCTCACAACTGCTGCCTTTGCACACCAGGGCAATTACTGGGGCTGCATGGGACACATTAAATTCCTCATCAAGAAGTGTGCAATAATATTGCTGCTGTAGCCTCTTCTGCATCTCCTCCATGAAAGAGGATGCTCTGGGGCCTTGAGTTCATTTCATTCCTACCTTCTAATTAGTTCAGACATTTTCCAGGGGTGATTTTCATGTTGCTATAGGACATCTTTCTAGCCAGTTCCTCTTACCTTCTGTTAGAGAAAGAGCAGCCCCAAGAGAAGTGTCAGAAATATGACAGTATTTGCAGACTTCTCTTTACCAGTACCTCTCCCTCTCCTCCCCGTATTTCACTGGATATTAATAAGCCAGAGTATTAATTCACCCAAAGGAACGGTATTATACATTAGACATGCAACCTGTTTTCAGCATACAAAGGAACCTGTTTCATGTTGAGGTCAGCAAGACTTGAATTCAAGGATGTCAGGGAATGCAGTTTAAAGGGATTGATCCATTCTCTTCCAAGTTTGGAAGAGGAGGAAAGCTGCCTTTGCTAACTGAGTTGTCCAAAGCTTGTATTCACTCTTGCAGCTGGTCTCTGTTACCTCTAACGTGGAGTCTCCATTGTGATTATTTTGCATTAATATACTGGTCAACAGTGGCATGCTTCATGCAGTGGCCACAGGCTATTTGTTTTAAACAGTAACAACGTACTTTGTATTTTTGCTTTCCTAATTTCTTCTGTTTTCTTCCCTGAAAATAACCAGATTTAGCTGTCACTGCCTGTTCTTACCAGCAGCTCAGGTGCTCTCATCAGCTCTGCCTGTCTGCCCCGAACCCCACAGACTGCCACAGGCAGCCTCCGGCAGCCACCACCGACGATGCTTTTCTCTAAAGTCAATGCACACTGCCCCCAGGATTTCTTTTCTTCTAAATTCACTTCAGCAGAGAGAAATCTCTTTTGCTGTCATAATGAGACATGCTGGTGCATCAGCATTTCTGGGTTTAAAAAAGAATAATGAACAGTGACATTTAAAACACTGGTAGGAAAACCAAATACCAGCCTCGCCATTTGCTTAACTGTTATTTGCTTGATGGGATGGATCTATTGCTTTTCCTAAGAGAGGGAAAGTCTCATTTGATCTTTTTTTTTTTTTTTTCTTTTTGACCGTTCATTGAGCTTTTCCTCACATTCGTTTCCTAATTCTCCTAATTTAACATCACTGTCTCATAGAATGATGTCTGCCTAGCTATTCGTAATAAATCTCACCTTCTAGAAATATAAGAGACAGCATGGGAGAAAACATTTCTGCATTTCAGCCCAGAGTGACGAGGCAGTTATGCACTACAAAAACAAACAAACAAACAAACAAACAACTTATCCCTATCTGTTATAACCAGCCTTAACTCCATGCAGATATAAGGAACCATGCCCTCCCTACAGAGGATGAAAATCAGTCCCAAACAAAACATTCACGTCAAGTCTCAACTTGTGAGACAATAACATGCAACAAACATTCAGAAAGGAGGTCAACAAAAATATCTAAGAGATGTAGGAGCAGTGAATGAATTGTTTCATATTGGGTTTTGGAATCCTACAGCCTCAAATTGTTATGATAACCTCCCTCCATCCTTATTAAAAAACATCAGGCTTGCAGGATGTGAGGTTTCCCCATGCCACTTGAATCTTTCTACACAGAGCTACATGACTCCAAGTGTAATACATCATCTGCGGAGAGGCCGACATACATTCATTCATTTTTTCTCCCTTTCATCATGTGAAGATACAGGAAAGACAGGGGGCATCAATTCAAGCAATTCCAGGCTCATCAGGTTTGTGGGGATTTTAAAAGCTGTCTCTTCACCTTCCCCAAAAAGCTTTGCTTTCCCCTCACCATCTGTGCAGTTCTGGCAGCAAGATTTCCTTAGCTCTTGCCGTGGCAGCTATCTCCTCGCAGAGCATTAATTTTAAACTTGCACCAAGGGAAGGAGAGTTGGTGCTTCTCTCACTGCTCATTCGCTTGGTTCATGCAAATTCTGCTCCGAGTCAAACGCTCCCTGGTAAACATCAGCCGAGTACTCACTGTTGGAGCCTCTGTCTGTCTCAGAGCAGAGCATTTATTTTTAATCTGTGTAAATGTGATCAAACTAAGTCCTGAAATTACATGCCAGAATTCGCCTGCTTGCTTATTTTGCTGAGACATACCACGTGCAACCTTTCCCCCTGACTTTATTATTTAATATTCTATAAGATAAAATTTCTCTTGAGGAAGTAAACATCTCTTTGCTAACGCAGACCCCCAAGAACCACCAGAGGCAGCTGACAGCAGAGGGCTTTGTGGGTTTGTCTAGTTTTTAAGGCTTGCCCCCACATTTGCCCTCCTCCATCCCGGGAGCTCGCAGCCGGGATCCTGCAGCCGTGGGTGGACCTGCCCTGCAGCTCTGCAGCGCGTGGCTCCGGGCACGTAGTGCAAAGCTGGCAGAGCCACCAGGAAGAGCAAGGGGGTTTTCTAAGTGCCACTGCTCTGATTTCAGGACATTTAAAATTAAGCCCATAGCTATGCATAGTAACAGTCTCCAGTTAGTTGCTTTTGCAGGGCAGCACCCATCTGCATGATGACATCTAAACGGCACAAATCTAATTTTGTTTGCTCCATACTTCCCAGTCATTTCACAGACTTAAAAAAAAAAAAAAAAAAAAATCTGTGGGGAAAAATATTTTCATTCTAAAGTGGATATATTTACAGGCACTAAGGAAGCATGAAAAGGACTCTGTAGGACTACTGAAGTCAGTAAGAGTTTCTGTTGACGTCAATGAGGTTTTGGATCAGATTCTAATTTATTGGCTAGATTATTTGTTGACAAGTCTTCATTCATCTTTAACAGGAACAGACCATGACACAAATAAGAATCAAGGCAGAGAAAATGTACTTGTACGAAAGCATTAGGGGAAGCGTTCAGACCAAATAAATCAGCAGGGTGAAATGTGACGCTTCTGTGGACAGAGACATATGGCTTTTCATATCGGACAGACCGAAGAAGGACCCACATGGAAAGATGTGCTTTTTAGCATTTCCTGTGACATCTACTGCACATACTGTTACAGCATGGGGTAAAAACCAAAAAGGAAGAGAAGGTACAAGAGCAGCAGCAGCATGAAGTGGCTCAGCCATGGCTTCCACTGCAGTCAGTGGTCCGACAGCACAACCTGGGCTCTGGGACTGCCAGCCTCGGGCAGCTCTGTGGTATGTGCAGAGCCACCTGAAGCACAGCAGTCAGCAGGGCAACCATCAGCAAGGTGGCTTTCAGAAACTAAAAGATAACTGTGTGCCCCTGTCTAGAAGGTGACAGCAATCTTATTCTCTAGGAGCAATATTTTAGTCCCGGCTCAGCTCCCTGATTTCCAGTGGAATGACACCTCCAGTCACCTGGAGACACTCAGACACAAAGTGGTAAAGGACAGCAGAATCCGACTCTCTGACAGCTCAGGAATAGTACACCATGTAATGTAACTTGGTGCAATTTACATAAGCATGTGTAATAATACTGTTATAGCTCTATAAAGGGATGCAGGTACCTGTAAAAGCAACGTGCTGAGATCTAAGGGGTGCAAATGGGAAACAACTGCTTTGAAGTGAATGGAGTAACTCAAGTACTAAATCCCAATTACTAACAAACAGGTCACATTTTAACAGCCAGAACTCTCTTTTCACTTTTATTATTAATATTTAGTTAAGGTAAGAGATCTCTGAGCCAAAAAGCACGTGTATAATAAATTACATACACCAAGCATTTTCATTATCTTTTCTGTAATTAATTTAACAGCTATCAACCTAATCTAAGAATAAGTCCCTTTTTCACAAAAACTATCCCTCCACACATCCAAGAACTTACGTTTTCTACTTGGAGCTACAGTTTGTTTCCCTTCCTTCTCCTCATGGGACAGAATTCAGTATTTGAATCCTTGCACATTCCTTCCCATCCAAGCAAGATCAGAAAACTTCTCTGGAAGTTAGGAAGAAAGGAGCAGGACATTGCTTAAACAATGTATTTCTCAACAAATCTTGGTACTATTGTAAATTTGCTGGAAATGCAATTTTGCTGCTCACAGAATTGCTACAAACACTGGAAAATAATGAGCCTAGCCTTGCTCAAGATCATTCTCACTAACTCCCTGGCATATGCCTTACACTTAAATAGTTTTAGTTTTAGCTCAGCTGTCTGCTGTGGACATTTAAAGAATAGCTAGAGTACACAGTAGACTTTCTTTTTTTAAAATAATGACAGACATTAGACAACTTTTATTTATTAAACCAGACATAATTCATGCCTTTCTTAGAAAAGAGACATATTTTGAAGTACACAATAAAATTAAAAGCAATTCCAAGCAGAAAATATGTATGACTTCTAAAACCAAAACCCAACAAACAAGCCACTCCTTTGGCTGCTAAAGCCCAGCATACAATTTAGTAGGTAGAGCTTCTCACCTGATAGCCAGACTCCCATTAGACTCTTCCCACTTGAAAATCAAGACCATGAATTCTATCAGAGTTCATCTTCTCCAGGGAACGTACACCAATGATGTACGAGGGTTACTGCCAATAAGTCTATGGATTTAGCCTTTATCCGCACTACTTCAAACTAACATGAGTGACTAAAGACAGATCAAATCCAAACTATTATACCATGTTATTTACAGAATTAGCTACTCTTCTCCCTGTAATAATCAACTCTGTCTCCAGAAGCTGCAAGTTCACATGGGCTGTCCCTCGTTTCCCAGTCAATTCCTGTCTTTATGGTATCAGAGGCTACACACTCTGGCCTAGTTCAGCTGACTCTAAACACTGCTTGATGAAATCAAAGCATGTGGCTTGCAGGATATCAGTCATACCTTAGGTGATCTGTGGGAAGATAAAAATGACCCAGCCACATAGGCTTTGGTGTGTCAGCAGCTACGCAAATTCAAATCCACGCAGTTAGCACAGCTGTGCACACCTGGGCAGCGTCTCTTCCCAGGCTGGTTTTCAAGCACTCCCAAATGTTAGGCAGCAAACAGGACAGTGCTGACAGTACTTGAACTGACTCTCCATGGGCACAATGTTGCACCCCTAGTTAGGTGAAAAGAAAGCTCACCTCCAGTATCCCCACCTTGACTGAGAAGGGGCAGAGCTGCTCTTACCCCGTTCTCCTCATGCATGGCAATACTTCTCATACCAACTCTTCAGTCACTGCTCACAACAAAACAAGATTTACCTGAAAGGGAAGAGCTCATCAGCTCTAATGTAGACATCTGAAAGACAGCTGTCTCTGTAAGAGATACAAGTCAATTCGCATAGTGATTCATCTCAGCCTGAAATGAGGACTTGATTTCTTGCACACTCATTCCTCATCCATCTAGCCACTTAGATCAGGGTCTGCACAGAGCATGCAAAGGCTCCTGCCAGCTCCGTGCATTTGCAGTCCTTCAGGTGGAAGTGGGAAAGGGCTGGTGCTTGCCCCAGTCCTACCCCATATGAGTCAAGATGTGGCTGAGGTGCCTTAGAACTTAAGCTCTGCCTATACTGCCTCACGCAGGAGCAGTTCCCAACACAAGGCAAATAAAGTACCTTATGGTGATGTCTTCATCTTGCCGGTTAGGTAAGGTGTAATGGTGTATCAGTGTATAAAAAAAATCCAGTGATACGTTACCTTTGTAGTGATTCCCCAGAAAAATCACAAGAGGAAAGCACAGTTGATTTTTTTTCCCCTCTAGGGATTTCTTTATCATGAATCAGGAGTAGTGGGAGCCAATCCAGTGGTGTTTCTTATAATTAACAATTCACAATATGTTCCAGCATGAATTCATCTCATTCAGTGTAAACTACAGCACACTTCATATTAGCTGGAACACAGGCAGCAATGACATCAGTTTTCGTTGCTGATCATTTTTCCCAACACAAGAGGACATTTGTCCGGACAGTATTTTGGTACCACACTGGCAACACTAATATTCTATGCTTTATGGACAATATATACATATATATATATGTATATATATATATAAAGAAAAGCTTAGTGTGCTTGGGTTACTTTCTCCTTGTGTAGCACTTGTGTGTGAGTCAGGCACACATGCTTTCTGTGGTCCAAGTAAGAGAAACCCTCATTTAGTTACACATGTAATGGCCTCATAAGGTACATGAGTAATAGACACGAAACCTGTTCAGATACGCTGGCACAATGATTTTTTTTTCTACAGCAAGCATTGCCCCACCTCACAACAATTTATTCAAAACACCCTTTAATTGAGAGGTAAGAATTGCAAGTGCAAGGAAAACTGAAAAGCCTAAAATCCCACTGGTGCTAATAAAGCCAAAGCACAAGGAAGCAAGTCCCTCACTACCGATAAGGCCAGCCACCATTAGGGAGCTAAAAATATTGAAGGAACACAGGCTCAATCCAAACGCTATATGCTCCTGTTGACCAGCACACAACATAGCAGCATTTCCCCATCAGATTCACAAGGAAATGAAGACAAAACGCAGTACAGCAGCTTGCCCCGCGGATGCCTACTTTGTGATTCACCAGGACGATAGAGGTGATCCACAGACACGGCTCCAGTCACATCACTGAATTTCAGGTCATGGCTCTTACAGCCAGTATGGATGACTGCCATACATAACACTGGAATTCCTTTCTGACCTGACTGAATCAGGACCATTCCTCTCCATTACAAAGCCTGGACACAGATCCTGTTAGCCTGCACAGGCTGTACCCACTTTCTCTGTTACCTCAATATTCAGAGACAAAACCAGGAGTGCTCGTTTCATCAGGACAGAAATTGTGTTGCTGTTTTGCTGCAGATCAGCCATAGCAGTATCGCAACCAAAGCAAGTGCAGCTGTCTTACAAGACAATGTTCATTCCCCTAAAGGCATGCAAGGAGCACTCCCAGATGGAGACCACAGAGCAGCAAGGTCCTGGGATAAGCTTTACATATTAGCAATCTCTGCTGATCTGAAGGTCCTCCAGCTTTGGGTCATTCATCCTCATCTCTCCTTTCTCACTGCCATTTATTGCCATTTGTATTTTTTGTTTTGTTTTTTTCTCCTCAGTAAATGGTTTTAATACCAACTACCACATTCAGCAGAGCACTTATTGCTATCACCTAATTCAGCAAGAAGATGACACTAGTGGAAATGGTCAAAGTTTGCGCAACTTCATAGCTAACTGTGGACAGGACAGCAGCAGAATCTCAGATCCTCACTTCATGTATCATTTCATGCTCAGGTTTCTACACAGAGCTCCCCGTGCTACGGAAAAAAAAAAAAAAATAAAAAAATAAAAAAAAAAGCAGGACTCCAGCAAAGCCTTTGATTCTCACCTCTCATGGATAAAAGTGTAGAGTGGGAGATGGGAGGCAGAACCTGTTGTGAACTGTTTCCATGTTTTTCTTTGTGAAAAGTGTGATATTATTGCTCAAAAAGCACAATGCAGAGTAACACAGGACACTGAAAGCAAGGTTCTCTCATCAGGCAGTCTCAAACCAGTAGAAGAGCCAGGGTTCAATTTCATTAACGCCGCTTACTAGCAAAACGTGGCAGGAAAAGCCTGAATTTGCAAGTAATCAGGGCAGCAGATTTGGATGCTTTATATTCCTAAGCAGTTTCCAACAAAGACAATAGCACAGATAAGCATATGTAGGCAGATCAAAAGCAGATTCGGATGCTTTATGTTTCTAAGCAGTGTTCACACAAAAAGACAATAGCACAGATAAGTGCACTTAGGCAGAGCAACAGGGAGCTTCATTTTCTTCCAAGAGTAACTCCAAGCCCTGCACAACAAAAAGTGATATTTTATGTTCGGGCTACATGTTTTAATGCATGGGTACTGAACCACAAAATGATCTGATTTAATGGGGAATTAAATCAATACAAGCTTTTGCATTTAAACTTAAGTTTACTATTACCTGCTGATTCATTATTTACTCAGACGGTGCGAGCTGCAATAGCAACCCTTCAAAACCAACACATTTAGTTTTAAGAGGCTGAAAGGCAATGAAAGAAATAAACAGAGTCTCTTTCCAGATGGAATTAAATGCTTGACTCCTTGCTCCATCATATAAAGTGGACTGTGCTAAAAGAAGGAATGAAGAACAATTACCGTAGTTATGTTGGCAGTAGAACTTTAGCACTTTAAAAAACAGTTTTCAGGTGCAAATTCCAAGCTCCAAAGTCTCATTTTGCTTTTTGGAATCATTGATCTTCCCAAATAAAAAGTAACACATAAATAAAAAACAAGCTGCTAAGCTCTCTATGTTGAGTTTAACACCGCACGCAATTTTGCACAGCATATATGTTTTAAGGGTTTTGTAAATTCTGAGCTAAACAATTACTATAATGTGAACTTTTCTCAAATAGAATATGGGTCAGGCCCTTACTTCTCAAAACAAACACGAAGATTTTCAAAAGAAGCAAGACCTCGGAGTTCACAACTCACATAGGAGGTCTCCTCCACTATCGATGCAGATCTATGTGCTCCACAATGCCTAAGTCATCTTCTGTTTTTGAAATACAACTTGCATGCCGTCTGTTTGCTGAGCACACCACACTGCAGCCACTCTGTACACACCCAACAGACACTTTCCAAACATGATTAATGTGACCCAACTATCCCTCACAGCTACGACACAGTTTGCCTAAGCAATCCTTCTTGCTTGAAAGAGTAGAGCTGAGAGTTACAAACCATCCTTTCTACTTGAAAATCTCTGTCTACAGTAGCTGAATGACTTTTCAAATGTGAAACAAAACTCATTTCACAAATGGGCAGATTTCCAGAGGAACTGTCAGAAGATGACAAGAACAAGTGACACAGACAGAAGTGCAACCATTGCACTGCAGAGAGGAAAACTCTCTGAATCCCACCAAGCAGCTACTATATTCATCAGATCTTACCAGTCAACTGTAAAACAGACTGTTACCAATTTAATTGCAACCCTCGTTGCTAATAGCACCATTTTCAGCTGAAAATTATTTTGCAATTATTTTATCACCAGAAAGCATTGCATGCAAGCCCCCCTCGTTTTGCTAATGAGAAGGCACTGAGTCACTCCATGTATGACAACGCCAGAATTTGTTTCTTTTGTAAATGAGACGATTTTTACCTCCCAGGTGATTTGTCTTTCCAAACAAAGAATCTGACATGCATTCAGTTGCAGGGGGTTTATATATATTACTATTAATGTTATGAAAATAACTGTGCATCAGAGCCTGATAAGTTTAGCTGAAAATAGTCAATAAATTATTTAGTTCGTAAAATGTCATTATGTGTAGGGTTTACTTAATTGAATAGAATAATTTATGGTAAAACCTAGAAAAAAGATCAATGCAGATGGCTTGTGAGAATGATTGAGTTTCAGTGAAGGCAATTTGATTTTTATCCCTCATTATAATAATGTTAAAGGGAAAGCATCAACTTTGGTAAAAATCAATATTTGATGAGTGCCTAGGCCATGAATTTTAACTAGAGGTAGAACTGAGGTAGGAATAGATGTAAATAATTAATAACTTCCATACCCTGAACAAATAACTGTTTTGTTTTGGAACAAATGTGTATTATCCAGAGATCCTTCTGTTCTCATAAAAGATAATTTAGTAATGAGTGTTTGGTTCTTAAAATTCCTTTTTATTTTTTTTAAATTGACTGGCATAAGCCTTGAAAGACTCTTGTAATATATTTAATAAAAGGTTTTTACATGCAACAGAAGGCTAAAAAATATAAACATCTTAATTTTCTTAGTGAAGTAACATTTTTCATTTTCCTGTTTCTCTTTACACTAGAAGAATATTGCCATTTTTTTCCTTCAGGATGGAAGGAAATGGATATGATGGCTATGATGGGTAGAGACGGATCAAACAAAAAAATACACGTTTCATGAGAAAAAATGTAAATTAAATTTGTACACAATCTTGTACGTGGACCTGCAGCTGGCAGAGCTGTGCTACAAAAGTGACCTCCAAAGTCTCTTTTTGAAGACTAATCTTACCGTGAAACACTAGCCATGAAAAGTTACCTATTTGTGGTTTTAAAAGAAAGCATTATCGAGTTCATGTTGGTGTCACATATAGCCTTATTTTTGTTGTGTAAAATATTTGCCCTCGTCAAATGGAAACAAAAAAAAAACTCAGACTTTTCTAATAAACACCTTTTATCGCTGGAGTATCCTATGATCTCCCCATCCTCAGTGCATTGGGAACACTCCTCTTCCACTTTTTTTTTTCTCTCCTTCATAGACACACAGGTGCAGGGCAGAAACTGAACACCCAGATTGTGCCTGGAGTAGTCAGAGCCACACAAGTGGTACCACAAGCAACATCCATCTCTACACTCATGAAAAAAGGAACAAAAACTGTGACACAAACCATCAGCTAATGGAAAGGAGAGTTCTAGGAAGGATGCACAAGATTCAAGTAGACCTGAATTTCCTCTCTGATTGGTTTACTGAGTTACTCAAAGGTTCTTTTTTTCCTCCCTCCCTTTAAGACTACAGTAAGACAACACTGCTTGACAGATCCCTACATACATGCACGTGTAATTTCATGGGTCATGCACCACTAACATTCATTAGAGCAACTGCACCTACCATTGGATCCAGGGCTAGAGTCTGTCACCAAGAAAACCGCTGTTCTTCAATAGCTTTCCAGGAAAGTAACATTTTGATTGACCTAAGGATTCAACAGGTCACTGAATTTTTCCATTAAGCCTTTGGTTTGGGCTGAAAACAGACTTCAGTTTTCAAAATGTCCTGTTAACAGCAATTTGTGCAACAGATTACAGAACGTAAAGACACTGAGGGCTAATAAAGGATGGAAAGTCTGTACTCTAGGAACAAGGTCGGGAAGCACACTGCTGCCCTTCAGTCCAGACTTCACAAAAGGCACTGTTCTGTGATGTACTTTGGGGATGTTTACAGTCAACTTGTTAAAGTTTCCCCTTATCACAGAGAAACATCCCATATGTGGGCTTGAAAGGAAGCATTCCGCACAGCAGGGATTATAGGTTGGAATAATAAAGCAACTTCCTGCAAGGCTTGTGAATCTTCTGTTCCACCATCCTGAGCCTTATGGTTATCATTTACTTTTAACATTTACTTCTAACATGCAATCCCTTTTAACGTTCATTTCTCAGCTCAAACTTCCTTTCCATTTGTAGCAAGATGCAATATGGGATTAACGCAGGTAGCACAACATTTAGAGGCATAAATCAATTATGCACAGGTCTTGCTATGCAGGTGATATGACAGACAAAAACTTGGTTAAATCCTATATTAAGCCTTCAACTAATTCTCTTTGTTTATTCCCAGCATCCTCCTGTCTGTGACTACTGTCCCTCCATTTAAAGCAGCTTTTTCTTGTGCTGAACAGTCTCCTACACCATAAGCAGAGCTCTGTGGGCCACTGGTTGAGGAAAGGTGCAAACTCCAGGCAATGCGATTCTGTCAGCCAGAACGTGCACTCATTTACATGAGATTACACTCCAAGGCACTCCACGGAAATCAATTCACACCTCTGTTACTCACCATAGAGTTGCATCAAGAAGTGACAAAATTAAAGCAACGGCAAAACGGAAGCTAAAATTCATCCCTGAATTTATACGTCCATTGATTCAGGCCTGATCCGAAGCCATGTTCCCCAGAACCTCATCTATTTATTTTCAGTGCCATTGAATTGAACAGGAAAGTTTTGGAAAGGATACACTACAGATACAGTTAAACTTGAGCCAGATTTATCTCAGGAATTCAGTTGTTGTAAATCAGCTTGGACACCATAGAGTACAGCTGGTAACTACATCTACAGCTGGTAACTACATCTACAGCTGGTAACTCCATCTAAACAACACAGAGTAATCCTGAGTATGTGAATGGAAAGGTTACATTTTGGAACTAAGAGCACCCTTGTATTTATGCTTATTTTGGAAAGTGCAAAAGAAGATCAGCAAGCTCGGGAGTTCCTCTGCCTCCCCTCATCTACTGCATGCCCCCAGGCACATCCTTTGCAGCGCCCTGCCGATCTGTGATCTGTCATGCTGGAGCTTTTCTTCCGCAGCTCCAAGTCCATGGGGAAGCATGAATACAGATGTGCCTCGACTCACACGGCACTACCACTTTGTTTTCTTGCCAACAATATTCAGGAAATCAGTTGCAGAGAATGAGCTGCAGAAACCTAGCTGGGAATTTTCCTCACTCCTTCATAAATTTACACCCTAACTCTTTTGTCCTTAAAGACAGTAACACCAATAGCTACCCCATGGAAACACAGCAAAAAATAAGTCTTTTATGACTGGTTTTCCTCATCATCCAAACTTTTGCAGGCTTTCAGTGGTAAAAAGGCAGTAAGAAGCCCTGCACCAGAGGAATCCCACTGCAGCAGAACACTGACCCCACAGTCATGTAACGCTTAACCTCTGCATGGCACAAGTGGAAAGAAGGGCACCCTGTGTTCAGAGCATATAATTCAGTCTTCACTTTCACAGAATCACAGAATCACAGAATTTCTAGGTTGGAAGAGACCTCAAGATCATCAAGTCCAACCTCTGACCTAACACTAACAGTCCCCATTAAACCATATCCTTAAGCTCTACATCTAAACGTCTTTTAAAGACCTCCAGGGATGGTGACTCCACCACTTCCCTGGGCAGCCCGTTCCAATGTCTAACAACCCTTTCGGTAAAGAAGTTCTTCCTAACATCCAAGCTAAACCTCCCCTGGTGCAACTTAAGCCCTTTCCCCCTTGTCCTGTCACCAGGCACGTGGGAGAACAGACCAACCCCCACCTCGCTACAGCCTCCCTTGAGGTACCTGTAGAGAGCGATAAGGTCACCCCTGAGCCTCCTTTTCTCCAGGCTGAACAAGCCCAGCTCCCTCAGCCGCTCCTCGTAAGACTTGTTCTCCAGGCCCCTCACCAGCTTCGTAGCCCTTCTCTGGACTCGCTCGAGCACCTCCATGTCCTTCTTGTAGCGAGGGGCCCAAAACTGAACACAGTACTCGAGGTGCGGCCTCACCAGAGCCGAGTACAGGGGGACAATCACCTCCCTGGCCCTGCTGGCCACACTGTTTCTTATACAGGCCAGGATGCTGTTGGCCTTCTTGGCCACCTGAGCACACTGCTGGCTCATATTCAGCCGACTATCAACCATAAACCACTTTGTCCCAGAAATAGTCAGGCTGCCTGAAATAGTGTTGTGTGCAGCTGTGAGCAGAAGGATAAACAAGCCCACACAGCTCTGTGCTTTCACATCAAGGCTTGAAATAACTCTGAGTTTAATCACCCAGCACTACAGCACTACTAAAATTTAGTTACAGGCTCTAAAACAACCACCTGAAGGAAACTGACTCGTGCCGGGGCCACTTTGAGATCCAGGATGTTAGGGCAGTGTAGGGTTGACCACTAGGCCCGAGCCAAGCCCAAGCTCAGCCACTGACTGTTCGCCACGCTGTGGGAAGCAGGCTGCCAGCCGCTGCTGGATGCGCTGCCCGCAGCTGGCCTGTAAAGCCCAGGCAGATAATCAGACTTGGAAAAATAAGGAGGAAAATCGCTTGAGGAGGCCATCTCTTGAGGAGGCTTTGGATCAATGTGACACAAGTCTGAAAGCTGTGAACAAGCCTGAGCCTGACTTTATTGTTAGAGACATGAGTAGAACTGCAATCTCAGTTGAAAACCTTCATATCACATTAAACACCTCTAATCACTCTCACACATGTGCATCTCCCTCACTCTGAGCATTAGAGCATTAGTTAGACATTTCATGGTGCCAATCACCCCAAGTACACGTCAATCACACAAACATAAATGGGTTTCTTAGCTAACAAAAAAAATGTATTACAAACTGCCACTATTTTTCTAAAAGATGAAGAGATTAAATCTATTTTTACTTTGAGAATAAGAGTAGAAAACAAGATGTTAGCTCAGTTCATCTTTTTCTTAACAACTGAGATGAGAAAAGGACTGTGTAGCCACAGCTACCACAAAAGATAGCTTTTCCTGTAAGGCTATCCAAGGACTGCTTTCTCCTGTATTCTGTAGGCTGCCCACAATGCCGCTTGTGAAACATGCAGTATTTTCACAGGAGGTAGTGTAGTACGAAGCAGTTTTATGAGCAGGCAGACACCTTGAGCTTCCTCTCTTGGAAAGCGTATTCCACCATATTGCTATTTCAAGTTTTCAGGAGCTGGAAGAGGTAAAGTGCTTCCTAATTCATACTGAAGTCAGAATTCCCTTTTGCTACCAAAAAAATAAAAATAATTAAAAAAAACATCAAACAAATGTTCAGAAAGGCTACTTCAAATCCAAGGAAGACTCTTGTAACCTGCCATTCAGTCTCTCCAAGAGGTACTTCTGTTTCTCTGCTGACTACAGGAGAGAGCAGAAAGTTCTCATGGACAACACCGTCGTGTATCAATACATCACCAATCCCACAGCAACAGTGCTTCTGAATTCCATTAGGTGTTTGAATAACTTCAGAAACACGTCCAAAAACCTTTTTCTCAACCTGCTGCCCAACACACATTTTTAGTGTGCTTTGACTCGGTGTGCCATTATTAATCAAGTTAGCACCCTGTTTGGAAGCCCTCTAAGCAATCCGAAATGGGGCTACAAATTCTGGTCAGCCCAAGCCTGCAAACTTCAATCTCAGAAGTATTTAACTGCCGTGACTTCAATAATCATATTAATAACCCACAATTGATTTATGCACATTAATCAAGAAGTTACAGTAAGTAAAAATAAAAATTCTGAGCATGTAATACAAACTAAAACATATTCAAGCACCCATTGCCATCACTGGCCATAGTATAAAATGACATAAAAATACATCATCAACAGCTTTAAAAAAAAAAATAAATATCTAGAAAAAAAATCCTTTAGGAAAAGGCTCAAGAGGCAGTTTATTGCACAAATAAAACTCTCACAATTCACTGTCATTTCAATCTTAAACATCAAACCTTAATCAGAGTACAATTTCAGATTTTTACATTAAAGTTTGCATACATTTCTTACTAAGATTTTTTTGAGGATGTGCCATAACCTCACACTTCCATATTTCTGTTTTTCTTCACAATGATTTTTTAAATCAATTTTTCTTTCTTATTGGTGATATAAGGATAGAATGTGAGTGGGTTTTGTTTGGTTTGGTTGTTGTTTTTTTTCCTTCTTTTTATCAACTCCATACACTGTTCCTTACAAGTAACCTAGAAAAAAGTCTGGGCATATCCTAAGAAATAATCTAAATCATAGACCTTCATTGACCTCCTAAGAGTAATGCCATACTTCACCTCAAGCAATACCACATGCAAAAGTGGACATCTGACTGACAACCATATTAATTTTTAATGCCAGTATTTGCAGTTTTAGCTCTTGCACAAGACATTTTGATTATAATATACTGTTCAGTAAAGGCACTTGTCACTCAGATGGACAGAAAAACATACACAAAAAAGATGGAGGAGGTGCACTGGAAATACAGAGAAGTAAAAAGAAAACCCCCACATTTCTTCTCTCAGAATGGAGCATTACAAGGGCAAGCTGTGGAGCTGAGCTGGCCAAGCACGTACAGTTCAGTACCATTCACAGCTACCAAGCAGCAACAGTGCCTACTTGTTCACTAAAAACCAAAGACACGAGCAGAGTGATGCAGTAATGTAGTGGTGACAATGGTACCCAGCCCTTTTTTTTTCAGCCACCTGTTTTAATTAATGGCAATTTAAACAGGCTGCAGTGTCTTATGAAGTACGCTCAATATTATATAGGCTGCATTTTATATTGTATAGGCTATATAGACTGAACACACACACACTCATGTTTCATTCACATATTTGCCAATTTTATGCTTTGAGATAGCTTTACATAATGAACTTGGCTGAGAATTTCAAAAGCAGCTTGAAGATCACAGTCTTAATATGCTGCTGTGATTTACTTTCTGGTTCGCACAGGATATATTTCGTATAAAAAGTTGTAGAAAGCCTTACCAGCTTGTATGGTGCAAGGTCAAGAAACACGAAGTTATGCTAGTGTTGGAAGCAATAATGCCCTCAGCTCATTCCCCTATAATTATTAATTAATAAAGGGATTTTGTTGTTGTTGTTTCTGAACAAGAACAGAAGTTGCAAAACCTTACTGAACAGACGGGAATTAAGGAAGCAATGACAGTTCTCCCTTATCCCCTCCACACCTGCAGTACATTGTACCAAGGACTAAAGAGCTATAGGTCTACTCGCTATATTCAGATTGCTTTCAACCAATGACCCACTTAAAGCATTTTTATATTATTGCTTTTAGAATAATTCTCCCATATCAAACCTGTCCTGCTGCAGAGAGGCTTTTGTGTTGAAAGGCATTTTCTGAAGTAGTATTTATCAAAACCCAAACAAATGATAGAACAATCTAATCAAAACACTGAAATGACTGCCTGATTGTATTTTAAAAATCATAACCTAATTAGAACCGAATTGATTTTTCCGTTAGCATGAAATTAAAACTAATTTCCCTGCACAATATTTACTCTAATATTCCCCAGATGCAAATACAGTCTCATAAAACATTTCATAAAATAGGTTTTCTAATTGTTTCCTGATTTTTTTCATTACATCATCAATTGTATTTATCTTTCTGAACTATCCTTCTTGTTGGCTATCTGGAAAATGTATTAACAAAGGGAGAGATGATGAAACATCATGGAAATTATTTAACTGCTTCAATACCGTGGGCAGATAAAGAGGTATTTTTCAGAGGATCTAGTCTTTCATTTCCTTTCCTAGCCAAACCTGCTCCTGAGATGACTTCTCCTAAATTAATGTTACACAGGCTGATAGACAGCAAAAGGTGGCAGACGATCCCTGTTCAATTTCTCTTAAAGAAATGGGCTAGAAAAGTAGATTTGTCGCCGAAAGGAATTCTTCTGTCATCCTTCAACATATTCAGTTTTCTCATTCAGTGTCACGTCTACTGCCCTAGGCTCTTCCTTTCTCTTTTCCACACAAAAACTTCCTGAATTCCTGCAGCGTATGGCAGTTTGTACACGGGGAAATTGAACAGTGAGACACTACCTCACTCAAGCACAGACAATCAGATTTATAGGACTATAATTTCATTTGCTACGATCGCTCCCTTAATGAGGAATGTATGTTTCTATCCAATAAGGACTATTCTTATTGTAATATACTCTTGACCTTGACCATCCAGTGGCCTATCTGACCAATGGCCAATCCTAGGGAGTCCCCTCTCTTTAATGCCAAGGTAACGAACCCAAAAGCACTACCTAAATGTCAAGGGAAGAATACAGAATAGAAACAATTTTTTGTTTGTTTGTTTCTAAGATTACACATCTTTGTACAGAAGCACATCACCTTTTGCAAATAGAAAGGTGATTCCCAAGCAATCCAATGCAATTCCCTAAGTAAATATAACGCATCTTCCCAGTTCCTCATTATTTCAATGGAAATATGCAATGGTCAAAAAAAAAAAAACAAAAAAAAAAACTTTTTTTTTTTAACTTTTCTTTAACCATTACAGTGAAGCAGATACTTTCCTTTAGATATATATGCATCATTATTTTCACACCTTCTTTCTTCTTTTATGAATGCAGGTTTTCTCACACTAAATGACGTGTTGTGTCACTTGCTTTAATACACAGAATAAAACATCCCTTCTGATTAGGGGACTTCACACACCCTTATTATAAAACTGTGAAGGCAGCATCTCCCAGGGCAAGCCTGATGAGGGAGTCAAATAAAAGAAGAGCAACACCCTTGTGGTGCAGTCACTTTTCTGTACTTGGACCACAAGGACCTGGTGGAAATTTTAGTGTACAAGCATACAGTTCATCAGGCAGAAAGGGTCCTTGGTCTTTGAGAGGGACATGCCTATTCACTGCAATGCAAGTAAGTAATAAATGGAGACAAGGGCTTGGGAAGTTTGATTTCAGTTCACACCTCTGCCACAGACCTTAGGGAAATCATTTCTTTTCTCTTTGACTCAGCTCCCTGAATATAAAATGAGGTTAATGATATTTTTATCATACCCTTTGTCTGATTCATCTACTCAGAATTCAGGCTTTCTGGGGGCTCCCACTGTGTAATTCTACAGTAGCCACTGTAACAAGGACAAAACTCTATTATGGTGTCTGCTCTCCTCTGTCACCCATATAAATATGATAAATCATCCACAATCAATCATCAGGGCTAAAAAAAATTATCCCTTCATGAAATCATGATAACACAAAATGATTCCAGCAATATCCCTGTAATTTATCAAAAAAAAAAAAAAAAAAGAGAGAGAAAGAGAGAGAGAACAAGTCAGGACTTTGTTGGTGGAGGCAAGCATAAGCTAACTGATTCAAGGAAAAAAAAAATCCCATAACAAAATATGGATAAAAGTAAATTCTCATTTTGACTCTCTGCTTTTGCATTTGTTCTCTGTACTTTCTTGAAGGAATTGATAAGAGGACATGAATTACGATGAAATTAATCTCTCAGAAATACTTTGCGATTTTCTCCCTTACAGAGGGGCTCTGCAGGCTGTAACCACAAGGATGCTTGTGCAGATAAGTTAAAAATAATAATAATAAAATAAAAAAGTTTGAATGCCCCAAACGACAACATTTCAAGCACAGACCAGACAAACTTATTTTTAAAATAATGACCACACAATTAATGGATTTGAATACGGATATCTCCCATCTAACTGACTGCTGTCATGAGGAAATCTCCCTCCTGAACCAAGCTGTACAGAATGAATGAGTTCCAGGAGCAAGATCCTTACCTTCTCCTTCTGCTCTAAACAAGAGTAACCTAATACTTAAATTTCTTTAACCATGATGGTAGATGGTATTGCCTAACCTCATTCAGCTTCAAAAGCAAAATCCTGTAACTCTAACAAGTGCGCAGGTCTGCTCACCTGCTTTGGGAACTCAGTGGCACGCGTGCGCTTCAGTGCAGAACAGCACTCAGTTATGCATTTCTGGCATCCAGCCAAAGTGCTACACGTTTTTCTCTCATTGTGCAAATTCTCACGTGTTGATGGCACTGTTTGGCAAGGGTTTTTTGTGCTTATCTTCCATGCAATTATAGGACTCTGTACATAAACCTGTGTGTACTTTCCCAGGTCTATGCCTTTAACAACTTACCACCCAGCACTGAAACCTGCAGCAAATTTCATTTACGAATGCACTGAGTCTCTCACAGGTCCACGCACAAGGCATTTCCAGTGAAAGTGGTCCCAAGGAGACAGATTGTCAGTTTTAAAATGCATACTGCAATCCAGCAACACAAATAATATTGCCATCTTGGATAAATACAGCATCATTTAAAATCCTTTGGCTATGTTACCAGCCTAACACACACACTTGTCCAGCTTTGTATGACACATCAAACCCATTATAGTGTGTTTATTCATAAGGATTATTATTTCATGAAATTTATCTTTAAAAGTAACACTGGAAAACGAGCATTCAAAATTTGTCTATACCTAGAAGCTGTAGGCTAAACTAATGCAGTAGAAAATTATTATAAAAGCTTGCATTCTTCAAATATGTGACAAAATATGTGTAAAAAAGAGCAATGCTAGTTCTGGCAGAAGGTTGTGGATTGCTGTGTCTGTGCACAAAGAAGGTAAAACTGCTCACATGGAGACTGTCTATATTCTCTCTAAAAAGAAAATGAGCTTGTTGCTAGCACTGTCCCATAGTGCAAAGCTGAATAGGCCTTCTAGGCTTGCACCTTGCTCTCTGATGAGGCATTAGGGAAAAAAAAAAAAAAAAAAAAAAAGGTTGAAAGGGTTGTCCTAATGCTTCCCCCTGAGAGTTCTGTCCTATTCAAGAACATGAAGCCATCCACATGAAAACTTGGTTGGATAGCAAGCTTGCTCTCTCCAGTAAAACTATGAAAATTATAATAAATGTCTTTTAGTCACTGCCATCTCTGAGTGATTTTGAAGTGTTTATTATATACCATGTCATGTGAAGGATTTGGGTTTCAAAGTGACATGAGAGACTTTGGAGCAGCGTGAATTCTAGGACAACATATTGCACGTGTCTGTCTCTGTCACAGTAATGATAAGAAAGGGCAAGCATGCAGCGGCACTTGCTCCTCTCCAAATAGAATCACCGTGCTCAGAAATTCCTAAATAACAGCCTCTGCTGGGGTGAACAGAAATGGTAATCCTCGGCTGGCCTAAATTAGGTCTAGACCATGGTGCAGGAAGCATGCTGCAGGCTGTGAGGCTGCCTGGCTCTCCTTACACATCCATCAGCTGGGTAGCGCCCAACTGCACAGGCAACCACCCGATTAGCTCCAAGGCCATGAAGAACCCAGGGCAACTGTTGCATGAGAAGGACTTTCAGAGCAGGACAAGCAGTGTAAAATTAGGAAATTAGGGAACCCAGTGAGGAGGGGAAGAAAACACTTCAAGCTGGAGTTTGTTTCAGAAAATCCAGATGAATTGTTTAATTTGCACAAGCTAATACTTCCAGAGGCTAAGGATACCATAAAATAAATGAGTGCACACTGATTAGGGTCTCCCTCTTAGAAAACGACAAAGATCAAAGACTCCCTGCTTATTTTCTCTCTCTCAAAAAAAAAAAAAAGAAAATTAATTGCCTGAAAATTCACATACGAGTTTATTCAAGTCCTGCCTTTTCCAGTCACACAATTTGCATTGACTGACAGATACTTTTAGGACGCTAACATAAATAGCTGGCCTAATACTCTATGTCAGGGTATATTTTAATTGGTAAAAAGCAATCATCGTCTTTGTTGCAGCAGGGTCATTTCCTGAATGTCAGATATCAAATTAACACAAAAGGATAAGGTCCCTATCAAAAAGTTGTGTAACCACAGCTCATGAGATATAAGGCAGAGAATAAAATCTATCAAGACTGAAGGGCGGACCCAATTCATAACGAGGACAATGGTATCCAACATGTTCCTGATTGGTCATAAAATTAGGAGAAAAAAGGCTGAGATTAAAGCGATATGATGGAGGCTGCAACATGTATACAGATGTTCACAGCTCCACCTGTGCTGCAGAAGCTGAGCATCTGACAGTAACCCTAATTAGCCATAGCAATGGCTGTCAAGATAGATGAACTCAGACTCTCTGGGTGCTCTCTAGATAGGCTGCCCACCCCTCGCACATTCTTAGCGCTTAGTCACCCACCTGTATTACAACATGCAAAAATTTATTACTTTATAAAAAGGCAAGGGTGACATCTGAAGCCTTAGGGTGTTGCTGTTCATTCCCTTCACACAATAAGAAAAGGCCTGTGCAGAAGCCATGCATACCTGTTCTCTAGCTGCCCTGTGACTAGTTAATTGTCATGAATATGTACATTCTAAGCACCTCAGTGGGTTCTTTGACTTTCAGTTCAGCACTGCACTAATACTCCTGGGTCTGCACAAGTAAAAGGAACACTGTGTCTGTATTTTCGGATGATGAATAATGCCCAGATAGCACCGATCTGGCTGCAAGGCAGCACAGTTTTTGCCTGCCTGCATCCCACCGTCATCACCATCCTGCACAGCTTACCTGCAGCAAAGTCATGTCAGACTTTGGTCCAGTGGTCCTATGAAAACCAAAACTGTGCAACAGATTCATCGTGCAAAACCTAGTCTCCAGCTCACAGCAATGTTTTAAGCTTTGGAGTCAGAATCCACATACTCCGTTCCCAGGAGTTACTACTGTTAAAGGCTTCAGAGCCAGAAGTTACCGAAAGTGTCCTGGAGCCCGAGGGTTAGAACACTGGATGTTCTTCTTACCCATAAATGTACAATCAGTTGAGAGCCTGGCTGCCACCCTGTGAATAATGGATTTTTGTTCAGCAGGGAAACTCAAAGGAGAGTTTAAAGAAAAAACACACACACACACAATGTTTCAAGATGACCTTAAACCATTTTTTCCCTGCTGGTTTGTCCCCAGAATTTTTTTATAGTCCCAAATTTGACTTATTAGCCCTGAAGAATTCTACATAAACATACTGTCAAAACAGAACCAAAATGATTTATTTGAAGTGATTAAACTAAGCATTTTGTTCTTTTTTCTTGTAGCTGAAGCAATTTATTTAAATTTTCTGAGTAGTTCAGCTGCTCTTCTCAAAAGTTGTTTTTGTTCATCTCTTATCCTAAACATTCCTGCTTCCATGACATTTACTCTTGCATGTTCATGTGCTATGTATAAACCCTGTTTGTTTCAACAAGCTCATTTTGAAGTTCCCACTACCTACCAAACGTGCATTTTTCTGTCTGTCTACCAGATCAACTTCTCATTACTCCATTCTACTTAAGATATAGTGAGCAGTGCTGCCAGGAGACAAGATTGTTAAACAAATTGCAGCAGATGCTTATGGCTTACACCCAGGTACATAGTGTTGTTTAAAAAAATAATAACAGTAATAGATAATCCTAGGCAACACAGAGGGTAATTTCTGACCGATTTCAAAATGCCGTCTTTATCAAAATTCCCTCCACAGAGTGTGAAATCAATATGTGGATGTTGCTGTAAAATTAACGAGCTCTTCAATAGGCTGTTTTGAGATTTTCCCTGTGAACCATCTCTGATTTTTCTTTTCCTAAATTGCATAGACACCTACATTGGTTGGCTAATACTGTATCATAGCCCAGGAAAAAAACTACAGGAGGATTTGTCCCCTGTAATGATCTCTACCAAACATATATTCTTCCTTCTCTGAACAGACAGACAACAAAATTAAGTACATTGGCTTAATTCAGTTGCCATTGCAAGCTCAAATGGTATACAAAGTGAAATCAATATTAGTGAAATAGATCAGACTAGAATTGGAAGGTAATATAATTAGGTTGGCTTTGCTATACCTTGTAATGCTTATCTGTAGTATTTTAACAAATAGAATATGAATATCTGTTTTCTGAAACTGTAGGAGGTTTTTGAAGCTGTGTTGTCCTTATTTATTCCACTTGGAGGAAGCACTTCAGAAAGACCTGTCTCTTCATCTCTGGGGGATTTAGGTCCACCACATCTCACTGAGCGATCTGGATTTCAGATGTGCAAGGCAGATTTGCTTCTTAAACAACAGCATTAAGAATTGTTTCAACTGTGCAGTGCAGAGAAAACACTGCATGTTCTGTCCACAGGAAATGTGCTTTCTACCTCTGAATAGGAAGTGTTTGACTGACAGTCTTAAAGCCCAGGAACAAAGAACATGGGACCTTGTGCCTATGCCTCTCAGACTTCACCCCAGCCTGACCAAAACTTGCTGCAGCCGCCAGACAGCTTTGCCGTGCATCAGTGAGATGAGGGCTGTAACACAGGCTAGCATCTCTACAGGGCTGCCAGGGGCCTGAGCAGTCCTCCTGCACCTTTCCTTCTTTCCATTCTTCTTAGGCTGAGCCCAGGTGCAGGGCCAAGCCTCAGCTTCTTCACAGAAGTGATCTCCAAGAAAGACACTTCTGAGCAATCAGATGCAACCATGGGCTCCTTCCAAGGTCTCTGATGCACACCTCTTCCCCCAGAGAATGGGGAATTTATGTCTGAGACCCAAAGAATATTTCAAGGATGACTGGAGCTACTTAATACATAATTATTTTAGTGTTCCAAGCAAATCGATTAATATTAGCAAGTATTTTACCTTTGCTAAAAGTTGATATTAAGCTACAAAAACAGTGGCTGTATGCCCTTTTAACTGATAGAAAGCATGGTAGAGACTTTACTAAAAGAAACTTGAAGAATACTCAGATTTTGCCTCAACATGAAGCTTGATGTTCCCCACGAGGCCTGCTGGATACACAAGAAGAGCTCTGTCTTGCCAAGGTGGAGGCACATCACATCAGCACACAAATGCCGTAAGATGGGGGAGAAACACACCACCCTTCAGGACATTAGACATCCATTGCTCTCACATGCCTTGCCCAGGGTCCCACAAGAGAGCCTTCCTCTAGCAAAGAGCAGGCTGAGGAACACTTTCCCACTTCTGAGATTAAAAAAGCTTGCTGCTTAATTGCTAATCAGAATTCTTCTTCATGGATTCACATTGACTCTCTCCCATCCTGGAATTTCATCCTCTCACTGGTGGCAGAACCACCAGTATTTTTAATGCAATTCTTTTTTTCCTCCCCCCCCTTTTTTTTTTTTTTTTTTTTCCTTATTACTAAAAGTAAGGAACAGGCAGTTAAGTCATTTTCTGTGCTTCTCTCCCTTCAAGGGTACCATGAATGATTTTATCCCTTTGGACAAAAACTTGTCAGCTCAGAACTTGGCTTAGTGCCAGAGCATGGAAGAAGGTGTGTAAGAACCAGGAAAAAATATATATCCAAATATATATCCAGTGAGCTGCTGTGGAGAATTACCTCCTGAAGTTACCATGGTCCAGCTGCTCTCCAGTTGCATGTCTCGTGAGGTGGTATGATGGTGCACAGCTCTTCTGGGAGGTGACTGTCACCTCCAGTGGTTTGCATGCTCCCAGATGGAAGGTCTGCCCTGCTGCCATATAGCAAGGAGCAGAAACCCACACCACTGAAACAACACGGGGAAGTCTATGCCATATGCAGACCACCTGTGAAATTCCCTAAGGCCTCAGAACTAAAGAGGAATGCAATAAAGCACTCTCAAGGAAGGGGAAAGGGAAGCAGGGTTGACACAGGGCACAAAACCGACTTGCAAGAAGCTCTTGAAAGGCTGGCATTTGTGGTTAATAACCTGATGCAGAAAAACTTGGACCCATAAAAGCAAATCTGGCAGCAAATGACAAAACCTGTTTTCCCTGTTTCTAACTCAGCCCTCGAGGGGCAATGAAGAACGACCTTCTTCAGTGGGTGACACAGTGCAACACAGGAGCAGTAGCCAGAAGTGGCAGGGCAGTACCGCAGGGGCACCAGTGCCATCACGCTGACGCACAAGGACAAAAGAACTAGGAGGACACAGGAAATTAATATATGAAAGTAGGAGAAGGGGACTCATTTAGAATCAGGTTTTAATCTCATTAAGGAGTGCCCGTTGGTTTCTTCATTCTGCTACCCCCTTTCACAAGGAACATAAGCCAGAAATCAGAATTATAAGAACACCTCCCCCATTTATCATAATTCTAACATTCCTGTCTGATTGAGGGAATGCTATAAATTTCAATGTATGTCAAGGATCTCATTTAGATAGATGTATCATAGACTAGGAGGAAAAATAAGATTTCCTGCTTTTTAAGCACATTAAATAGAGTAAATCATATATAGCATCAACAACATGCATTATATCATATTTTGATTATTGGTAAACATGCTCAGATGCAGAATACATCACACCTGCCATGCATCCTGCCAGGCCTAGGCAGTGATCTGCATCACATACCAACTGCTCACTTTTGTTTTATTTCTTGAAATGCAGCAAGACACTGCATATTACAGTAAAATGTTTACAAACCCACAGGAAAATACCGAATAGTGATGAGTGTGTGAAAGGACTTTAAGGTGGAATAAAGCTAATAGCAAAGTTCCTTCCATTGTCTAAGTCTACCCAACTGGTAGTCTATTCACATGCAGTCTAAAATCCAATCATGTTGTCTACAATTTTTTCAAGTCTTCAGACACTGTGCAAACCCCAGGTTATTGCTGCTGGGGTTTCTGCTATCCCACATGATAGCACCTGCACTGCCTGACCATCCCAACAGCACTGGATCTGGCAAACTTCTTCCACCTGAACAAACTCTGAAAGAAATTACTGAACCTCAAACAAATTAATCAGTGGACTCTGCAGGAATGAATAGAAATGCTTTACTCTGGATAAGGAGATATTTTCAGAGACACACACAAGTATCTGCATCCAGAGAGAAAGCTCCACCACTGGATTTACAAACATGTTGAGTTCTGTTCAGTGACATAAGGTTACAGATCTGTCTGGATAAACCACGGGGCTCTGGAAATGGTCATATCCCAGGTCTAATTCTACCCCAAAATACTTTAAGGCTACTGATGTGGAACTTTGAAGTGACGCAACCTAGAATCCAAGGCTGCTTTAACATGCTCTTTTCCTCAGCACATTATCTCCCACCCTGAACATGCATTTTTATCCAGACGAAAGACAGTATAAATGCAGTATTTTGAGCTAGCATATCTGTGCCTGTGGGACTCCCATCCTACATGAGAATGCCCTGCTGGTTAATCACTTAACTTCACTGGAATAGACAGTTCTTAAAACACAAGACAGAAAAAAAAAAAAAAAAAAAAAAAAAAAAAAAAAAGTCATAAAATCAGCCAATAAAAGTGCCAACAAAAGTATAAGCTTACAAAGTAATGCTCACCATGCTATATAACACTTTACTAATGAAAGTGTAAAAGTATAAGCTAAACATAGCACCATTTAAACATTTATATATTTCTGTTAACAAGAAAGGGATGAAAAATAAACACAAAAATGCTAACATTTGCAAGTGCAGCTTGACGCAGTGAGGAACAATATTTAAGCCACTTTTTTTTTTTAATTAATTAAAAATTATTGCCTGCCGTGAGAAAAAGAGAATGCCCAGGACTAAGACAGCCACTTAGTACATAAAAAAGCTCACGTTTCTTATTCCCTTGCAAGATTTTTTCAATTTCTGTTTGACCACAGTGCCAATCGAGACTCAATAAATTATCCTGATGAAAGTTTTGCGGGAACAAGACATTTTACACTGCTGTTACTTTCCAAAAGAAAATAAAGTCCATCAAGCACATACACCTAGGGCTCTTGCAGATCTCAGGTTCTTCCCAGGACTCAGCTTCTTCCAAGCTGAAAACAGAACAGTACTTCACTGAGGAAAAACAGATAATAGTATGGATTATAGTATCTTCTCCATTTTAAATTTATAAAAGGCTTTCTCTCCCCATGCTACTGTAATGGCTCTTGTGGCATTGTAGAGAATGTTGCAGTGAGCTCTACCACATTTCTTTTATCTAAAAATTGACTCTCTGATCAAGAAATGCCATTAGGTTAGTCTTGTAAAAGCTATCTTTGATAAACCAATTAAACATTTTTATCCCGTTTCATATTTATCTTCACATATTTAAATATTTTGCCCTCAGCTTGCAGTATAGCATAATCTGGCTCCATTCAGTATATATATCAGATCTGGTATTTATTTTACCACTCTCAGATGGCTTCAACAGAATACCTTTTTGCCAACATTTCTGATTTATAAAGTAATCTCTCCCAAAGGCTGAGGTGGAGATTATCTGGGTCACCAGAATTTAACATACTGAACCCTGCAACTACCTTCAATACAGATATAATCTCCATTTTATCGGTCACTTGCCTTTGAGTATATGGTCAGTATTGTCATTCTTCCCGAAATAATGACTTTAAGTATACATTTAATTCTAGGGCTGTTTCTTTTTTCTCTACCATTCTTACTGCATAGATGTGTTTTCCCTTTCCTTATTGTTTTTTTAGATGACTCCTAGATTTCTCTTGATGAAATAAAATCATTTACCTCAATTTACTGTCCTGTGCAAGTCAGAAGTTATGAACATTTCTGTAGTGTAGGTAGCTTCCCTTTTCATTACCCAGATGCCTTGAAGACTAAACCTTGTACTTCTCTAATGTTAAGGAATCCAAGCGGAAAGCTGTAAAATATCACTAGTGGATGACTGCTAACCTAGTTTTAAAGCTATTTGGTATATCAGAATTGTTTTTTAGAAAATTCAGATGCTTTAGCACCCATTTTTTCTATATAGTATTTTCATCTAATAGTCAAAACAAATGAATCAATTTACATGTCTTAGTAGTTATTTTTAAATAAACTTGCCTTACACAGAAGTTTCATTTGCAATACTACAAGAGAATACTTTAAATTGGAGTTGCACATTGCAATTTCTTTACCACGTTACCATCAGACTGTATTCCAGCTCATACATGAAAGGCCATTAATAAATATTGCTTATTATTGTATCCAAACTGCACAGAGGATTTAACGGGGAATAAAGATTACTAAAGAATGAGTATACATAAAAATGCATCTTGGACCACAGTGCAAGTTAGACATTGATTTCTGTCTGTTTATTATGCAAACTCAACTGGGCATGAAATAGTAAGTATTTGGAGAAAAAGCATGGATAAGATTTGAATTCTGTCTGGAAAGAATCTCAGCTCAGCAAAAAATCCATAATTCAGCCCCTATGAACTGATTTGCTTTTATAGCTCTGACACTACGTAGAACAGGAGACTATTAAGCATCTCTGAAAGTGAAGCTGGTCTTTGTAATTATGTCTATTTAGACAGATGTAACTAACTTTAAAACCTCCTCCTCATTTTTTTTTCTATATGACAGTAGTAAAAAAAATTATGTGCATTAATCATGTACGCACAAGCCTCAGTTAAAAATCAGAGCCCCATTGAGTGAAGCCTTATGCCAACATACTGAAAGATAAGCGATGGAATCATGGCACTTAAGAAACCGGTGTGGGGCCTGCATTTGATTTCACCTGTATCAGGCTTTTTATGACTACACTAATTCCCAGCCATGAAATAAGAAACTGCAAGATAAAGCTAGGATGTGGAAAAGGCAAAAAGGGTGCCCATAACAGCTCCATGAGCACTGAAATGAATGATGCCTTATTTTTGACTCATTTGTTTCTCATGGTTGACTGATATATATATAAACTGAATTTTAAAAAGGTGATGGTCTGAGACCCCTATCACTTCTATTTTACTACCAGAAGCTTATTTTTGTTCAACTTCCTTCCCAGATGAGATGCTTTGAGCTGCTGTCCGCCCCAAACCGCACATACACAGCCTGGCTAGGAGGCACACAGCGCTTCCCAAATGGTCAGCTGGACACCAGCAGTCAGTGACTAGACAGAGCAAACTATTTACCATCTCTTAGTCAGTGGCAGACCAACCTACTGTTTTTGTTAAAGGCTAAACATTATACTTGATTTCCATAATTCAGTATTTCGCAGGTTCATATTTCCCTGTTGCATTTTGTTGAAGTTTGCTAACAGGTTCAAACATTGCAGGGAAAACAAGGGAAATATGCACCTATATTCATGGAGTGACTTCAGACTTCCATTTTCCATAGCTAAACTGGACAAAAATTGCTTTGCTTGTGCTCAGTGGCCAAAGGGAAGTCATTTGAGCAATATTGAGTTATTGGAGCTGTGCAGACCTAGCCTAGCTCAGGTTCTGGTCTGCTTTGTAAATAAACAGCCCCGGGGCAATTCTGTGAAAACAAAAGCGAGAGCAATTAATAGTATTAGTAATGTCCATAACATTACAATGCTGTCACCTCACATTAACGGTTTCCATTAAAGTCATTCAAAAGCACCCTTGCAGGAAGAAGCTTAATAAAGAGGAGAGCTTCATCTAAATCAAAATACAAGTATTCCAAGGAGGGGATTGGAGTTTTTAATTCTCATGCATAGCACACAAGGTGAGAATCAGCACCATTATTCATGCAAGTCTCACAAAAATTAAGTGTAAATCAGACGTATTTCTGAGTATATAATGTGCACATTAAAAATACTGTTTACAGCTATCAGCTGTACAGAGCACGAATAATACACTGACAAGCTCGTGAAAGACTGATGTTCTTTGAGCTCATCATTGCATACTTGAACAGGGTATGAATATTTTATATTCATGCTGTCATACTGCAAGTTGAGCTGTTTGTACTAGAAAGGCGTTACACATAGCACTCCTATTCAGGTTTACATTTACCCTGCAAACGTCAGCAAAACGTTTCCTTCATGTAAGCAACTCTTCCTCCTCCCTCAGTCTTTTTAATTCAGACATAAGATTATTCAAAAAGGACCACACAGCAGCAGGGTTAAAATGGCAGATAAAAGTGGTTTCTGAGTACCTAACCTAGACAGGAGGCAAAGAGGACCTTATCATCTGATACTCACGGTACACATCAAGTAGAGCTGCATGGTATGGCATTCCACTAATGACTGATGGAAAAAGCCCTTGCTGAATACAGTTTAGGGAGAAGGAAAAAAAATAAAATAAAGTTGAAGGCTAAATAACATACCCATCCATATGTCTTCCAATGAGTCCATCAGAATCTGTAGAAACTAACATGAAACATCGAAATGATCCCCAGTGAAAGCAGTCCTATTAACTTTCTATCCCAAATGATCACAGCATTATTTGATTGAAACATCTACCAGAGCTGACACATCAGGATTGCTAATGTTCTTTATTTAGCAACTCTCTCCTATCACTAGCTTTCAAGAGGAGAAAAAAGAGCAGATTCAAAAGCCAGTACCGTTCTACTAAAAATTAGCATCTATAAATTAGTAAGTAGCTAATTTATAAATGCTGGATGTGTTCCCTGAAGGACACTAGAAACATTTGAGGAAATCAACTAAAAGTTTAAAACTTTCATGGCTTGCTTCCATGGGAAGCTGAAACTTCTCATGAAATAGCTAGCCACCTTTCAGACACCCCAAAGTACTGAGGGGTACCAAGTAAAAAGTTTTAAGTGCTCCCAACAACAGCAAAAAGGCACACCTTAAACCACTCTCCTCCCATCAGCACATTTGCCATTGAGGGAAGGACAGACGACATGTCTACTTTATGCAGTAAACCATCCGGTAGCAGACTGTGCAGTACTCCCTCTTTTGAGGGAAGATCACATCATGCTCACAAGGACCACCAGAATATTTTTACAAGGAACTACTCTGTAGCACTGTCACTAGCTTCCTTCCCTTGCCAGTCTAAGAGATCAATGATTCCACCGCCAGGTCTGCACTGCCACTACATGCTTTGCAAGACTCTGTGTGTGACTGTACATGTTTTGAGCATTTGTTTCTCAAGTAGCAAGACAGGGCATGCTGCAATTTCATTATAGAAGCCCAAGCTGTAATTCTTCCAGTCCTGAGCAACTGTACAGTTTATATCACATTAAAAAAAAAAAAAAAAAAAAAAATCCTACTCTAGGGCTGTGACTTGGCTTCTCTTGACACCTGCATAGAAATCAGCTTCCAGACTTCTGACATAATCATCAGGGCATAAGCAATCCAGGAGGTTCCTGGCATGTATTGATGACAACTTCATTCTCCAAACAACAGAGGAGCCAATGAGGAGCAGTGCTGTGCTAAACCTCGTACACGCCACCAAGGAGGTGCTGATAGAGAATGTGAAACTCAGGGGTAACCTTGGCTGCAGTGACCATGAAATGGTAGCGTTCAAGATCCTTAGGGAAGCAAGGAGGACTCACAGCAAGCTCATTACCCTGGACTTCTAGAGAGCAGACTTTAGCCTCTTCAGCAATCTGCTTGATAGAGTACCATGGGATACAGTTCTGGAGGGAAGACAGGCCCAAGAAAACTGGTTAAGGATCATCTTCACCAAGCTCAGGAGCAATGCATCCCAACAAATCAGACACCAGGTAAAAAAGCCAGGAGGTCTGCATGAATGAACAAGGAGCTCCTAGACAAATTCAAACTCTAAAAGGAAGCCTACAGAGATTGGAAGCAAGGACATGTAGCCTGGAAGGAATATGGAGAGATTGTCCAAACAGCCAGGGATCAGGTTAGGAAAGCTAAAACCCTGAGAGAATTTAATCTGGCCAGAAGCATCAAGGGCAACAAGAAAGGCTTCTAACAGCTATGTCAGTGATTAAAGAAAGGCTAAGGAAAATGTGGCCCTCTTCAGAAGGAAACAGACCTGGTTACCCAAGAAATGGGGAAGGCTGAGCTACTCAATTACTTTTTTGCTTCAATCTTCACCGGCAGGTGCTAAGTCACAGAAGGTGAAGACAGGCAGTGGGAAAATGAAGAACCACCCAGTGCAGGAGATCAGATTTGAAGCCATCTCAGCAACCTGAAGGTGCATAAGTCCATGGCATGTGATAAGATGCATCCATGGGATGAGAGAACCGGTAGATGAAATTGCTAAGCCACTACGCATTGTATTGGAGAAGTCAGGGCAGTCCAATGAAGTTCCCACTGACTGGAAAAGGTGAAACATAACCCATTTTTACATAGTGTTGTCCCTTGAACAAGCAGGCATCATCAGGCAACTCATTGGTTGCTTTTGGTTCCATCACTCAGTAATACACATGCACAAGCTGTAGGTGCAAGTTCATTAACCTAAGGCTCATTATCACATCAAATCTCCACCCAGGGTTGTGCATTTTATCTTGTTAATGAAGCATAGGTTACTCTAGAGCATCCTTGCCTCTTCTTTTGTGCTGTCATTAGCACATACTTGCAGTAACTTGCAGAAGTTGTGCATCCCTGCCCTTGGGTTGTTTCAATGCAACTTTTCTTCCAGGGATGACTAGAGTAGCACAAAGGGGAACAGCTTTAAAATGAAAAAGGGAAGATTTAGATTAGATATTCAGAATAAATTCTTCACTGTGAAGGCGGTGAGACACTGGAACAGGTACCCCCCATCCCTGGAATGGGGCCCTGGGTAACCTGATCTAATGGGTGGCATCCCTGCCCATGGCACGGTGTTGGAACTGGGTGATATTTAAGGATTTAAGGTCCCTTCCAACCCAAGCTGTTCTATGATTCTAAAGTTTCAGAGTCTGTACTGAAGATCTGAGAATCTTATTTGAATCTGTTTCACAATGACTGACGTTTTTAAACCAGACTACTGCAGGGAGAAGATACAGATAAAGATATATATTTTAATGGTTCAGACGAAGTCAAACCATCAGATACACAAGGAACTACCAGAGCCTGATGGCAGTAAGGCCTACAGCGGAATATGAAAAGCTAAATTTAGCCCCTGCACTGATGGCAGATCATTAAGCACTTTACCTGTGCATTCCTATACATACTGGCATCTGCTACTTAATCTCACTGCCCAGATTTATTGCTTTCCACTTACTAAATGAAAAAGAAAGAATTTTCCTTTTATTCTTCAAATATTTTTACATACATCATAACCAGAACTCATGTTATTTCACATGTAGCGGCTTGAACTACACCAGACTTCTCTATCCTTCCCATCAGATCATATAATCAAACAAGAGGAAGTTAATTTCCTTCTTCCTTACATTGAATTCACACAGGTGCCTTGGTCAATAAGAATTACTTAGTAAATTGATGCTCCTTTGGCCGAACGTGTTCCCAAATGATAAAACAAGAACCATGCATTTGTCAAAGGCCATACAATTTGAAAACCATGAATATTATTTGACATTAATATGAAAAATACTTTTCCTAAAAATTAGCATATTTTATAACGGGCCTTTAATTTATTTTTCTAATCGTGCTGCACAACATCTTTACAAATCTTTGCTGTATTTCTTATAGACTAACTCGTCAAGATTAAACCCGAAGAAATTGCATAGCAGTTGTTCCTTCTCTTTCCCTCTCTTGCTCTCTTCTGACTGTGGTATTTTGAAAAGCACAAATAGATGATAAACTTGTACCAAGATTACCAAGCCAGTCAAGATATCTAGGTGGGCCCAGCAATTTCTCTTCTGCCCCCTTTGGCCTCTGCAGTCATTAAAAGGGTGGACAATAATCTGAGATTCCCTAATCATGCTTTAAATTCTTACATCTCCATTTACGCAGGAGACATCTGTAATTTCTGGAAGCTATTGAGATGCACTTAAACATAATCCAATCTTGTCAAGATACAGTAAACCTTGGCACTACTTCTGTGGGATCAACGATAAGTCCCTGATTTGGATTATCAGAGGCTGCCCACGAGTCAGAAAAACTTTGAGTTCCACCAGAAGAGTTGGGCATATGCCCAAGAAGAGTTTTTAGATTACAGGGCTGTAATGTACTTTTTTTTTTATGTCAACATACAAAAACATACTTTATTTAAAAACAGTTATCAGAAGATATTAGTGAATCTGTCACACACAGCTTTCACTGGCCTACAGACCTGGATTCTTCCCCAGGGTCTACAAGAACATAAATTTAACACTGAACAGATGCAAGAGAAAACTGCCGACCAGGTACTATGACATACTGCCTGTAGATTTACAGGGCCCAGGACAAGCCTAGCACCAGTCGCCCCACTGACCTCCACAAGTGGGTCAGAGTACTTTCTATTGCACATGCTCCGTTCCTTTTCGCATAGTCCCTCACAAGCCCATCAGCGGTTCTATTTTCTGAGGTAACAGAACATATACTGTCCACAAACACACACACTAGCTCATAACAAACCGTGAATCTATAAGCCTTTTCTAGTGAGCCACTTGAAAAGGGAAGTTGGGGAGGGAGGAGGGCCCGTTTGGCTGGTACCAAGTACTTCTCTACGACAATAATATACCACTAACATTATGCAGACGGAGCTCCTTTGGCTCCATTCTTAGGTGGTGTTCCTAACCCTCCTTTACACAAGGATATTCAATATAGGAGGTATTTCTGTGACCCACAGCAAGCCTGCAAGCAACTGTTTGTACTATATACTGTTCCGCTTTGCTCCCTGGCACTGCTCTTTGGTGGCTGTTACAGCCCATAAAGCCATCTGTTAGGAACACTCAGTCATAAAATTATTAATGCCTGTAGCCTAAAACCAACCCTAAGTACATAAACAGTACCAGAAGGCCCAATGCAAAATTCTGGGATGTTAAATACACAGGAAATACACAGAACCATAAATCTTCTTAATAGTTCTACGTGCAATTATGTATGCACTTGAAATTCAAATAGCACACAGAAAGGCTAGACAGAAGTTGCTTCTAAAATAGCTCACTGCAGATTTGCTTCAGAGTTGAACCCCACATGAAAAAAATCTGCAATACTGTTGTGAATCCTTGTGACATTTAGAGCTTCTGGAATTATGCAATTATGTAAGGAAGTTCCAACAAAGCAGCTCACAACGCACAAATCAAGGCTTAAAACACAGAACAAAGGAAGAGATTCCCAAGTTAGAAACATTCAAATTCTTTAGGGGGGAGGGTAAAGTTACTTGTTTTGGATATGGGGCATCCTAGGCACAAAGAAAACATAAAGAAATTCAGTGCAGCTAGATCTTTGCCATTGTAATGGCAAGTCTCTCGGTTGAAATAGCCACAGGACTGCCACTTTATAGTCACTTGGTGCTGACTCCTACCTTAATGTAAAGATTAAACTTCTTTGCCCTCCATTCAGCTGTTCTTGCCAAGAAGGCTGGGGTGGCAGCCAGCTGGTCAAGTCTCACACACATGGGTACAAGACAGGCACAACCAGCTCTGTTCCCCAGCCCTCCAAAAGCTCGGGACGTATTTCTTGCACAGGCGGCCTGTCACTAGCCTGGTAGCCACAGAAACCAACATCGGCTGGAGATGTTAGGATCTAAGCATCTGCCAGAGAAGGAGAGAAGCTGCTGTGCTGCAGGCATTAAGCCTATATTTTAAGAAGGCCTGATCTTAATAACGCTTGTTAGCTCCCTAGCTGCAGCTTAGCATCAACCACAGTAAGGCCAAATGCCTGCAGGCTGGGCACATAACAAGGGATCTGGTTTGCAAATGCCAGCCTGGCAAAGGAGGCCAGGGCCTGGCTGGAGACAGACAAATACTCCCTGCCGGGCAGACTGCAGGCTCCCAGGGCCGCTAACAGCCACCAGCTCTGTCATGATGGCGCAGAGGACTGACATGCGCACCTACCTGAATGGCTAAACCCATAAGGCTATAAGATCAGCCAAGCTATGGCCAGCAGCAGGCATAGCTGACAAATATGCTGTGTGACCAAAGAAGCCTGCAATGCAGCCACTTGACATGCAACGTAGACAAAAGCCATTCCTTGCAGTGCCGCTCATACCAGCTGCCTGCCCCACCAGAAGCCTGGGCTCTGTAGGGACTCTGGCACTGAGCTCTCCACCTCCAGCCACCATCCCCCCTGCAAGAAGACCTCCTTGGGACACCTGTAAGGTATGATGAGCCCTACAGGGGACATGTCACAGCATCTCCTAACCTAATGGGAACGCCAGCACCGAGCTGGGACCAGGGTGCGTGATACCCCTCTCAGTCCTACAGAAAATGTGGTTGGTCTGAGAATGTGCCCCCCGTAAGCCCTAACCCCAATACCATCACGCCTTCAGGAGCTTACTGGAACAAACAGCAGCATCGCTCAGTTTAGCTGACTTAACACCACTTTGAAGAAATTTTAAAAGAAATCCTAAAATGCATCTTTTATTCCACAAAAAAGGCCAATTGATCAACTCTCTACTTTAACAAAGAATAATTCCTACCTCCTAGGAGCCCCTGCTAAGCTTTAAAACCACAGTAATCTATCAGAAACCAGGCAACAAGTTACTTTGTTTTATTCTCTTAAATAAAGGTTTTTAAGATCTTCCAATGTGATTTTAGCACTGTATTGAAAACAGGAGGCTTTTGTTCCCAATAGTTGCTTACATTTTGATGCAGTTTAGTGCCATTTCTACCTCATCTCACTCGGTTTGTACCTACAACCTATACAGCTTTCACTTTTTAACTTAAAGCTTTGTTTCTTAATCACAGAGGCAAGGAGATTAGAGCTGTGCAAGTCGGAGACACAGGGGTCTTTATTTACAGTATGGTGCATGTCTGGGTTTTCTCTTAAACTGCCAACTTCCATAACTGGGTTGTGACTTTTACTTTGAACCACATTTTGATGTGTCACGTAAGGAAACAAGCACCTTTGATTTTTCTGTCAAGGCTAAGACTTTGAATTTCCAGGAAACATTCCTCTCTCATCTCCCTGGTTCTCATTCTCTTTCTTTTCCAAACAAAAATAAAGAAAATAACAGGCAAAAAAAAACATACCACCATCATAATTCAGCATCACATACTGAGATTTGGCTGACTGAAAAGCGACTCTGTGGAATAATGTAACAATTCAACAGCACGGAGGGCACCAAGCACAAGATGGACAGCACAGACCAAAACTGGAGGCATGAACACCATCAGATGGACAGGAGTCAGGAGCTGGGGTACAAAAAGCAAGGACTCAAGGCATTCTGCTATGTCTGTCCTGCAAGATTTCATCCCCTCCCTATCTCCCAGCAAAGCTTGCAGTTTAAGGAGAGGATCTGCAGGATTGCTGAAGAGGGCAGCAAAGCTGACACAGCAGAGGAAGGCAGAGCCAAGTATTCAAACAGATGGCCGCACGCAGGCTGGGCATGAATGTTCTCAGAGTTTTGTGTGTCAGAGCTCCACAGGTAAGGGATTGAAGGGAACAACCCAGACTGGACTTAGTAACGTGAGTAGTTTCTTATGAAAATGGAAATAGATAGCAATAATCATAAATCATCCCCCACACACACAGACCAGGGCTGCAGTTCAATTTCCTGATTAAGACTTCCGAAGTCTCATCTCTGTTTCTATCTCAAATGAAAATTTCCATTGCAACTGCTCATAATGGATTCCATTTCTCTGTGCTTCACATCTGCACAATACGAATAACACCTTTTACCTATCCTGGCTATTCAGAAACTAAGATTTTGTGGAAAGCTGAGCAGAAAGTGACAACACTGGTGGAAACTGTTTCTTAGCTGGGTCCTTACATGCCTGAACTAATCAACTTTTCCTGGGACACAAAGAAAGGTAATGCTGCTGCCATAGTATATATCTAACAGAGGAAAAGCTTTAAGCAAACAGCAAATATCTTCAGTGACATCTTTTGATGCCCCAACTCATGCTTTAGTTGTAAACAGGATCTCTTGATGTATTTTCTACTTTTTTGATGAGGGTGTTATCGTAACACTCTTTTCCAGACCAGACAGGCACACCAATCTTTCTTATCTATCATGTGTCCTACTGTGTTCGTTTGTGACCACAGGGCTTCATACAAAGCTGTGTTTTTACATATCAACCACTAATTTCAGAAATTTCCATGTCCTCTACCCTCAGCCTACCTGACCACCAGGATTCCCCAGTGAATCCAGGTCACACCCTGCATCCTCCCAGGAAAGCTTTTTCCAGTTCTCTGCTGCGCAACAGGTTTCCTTCGAGAGCAAGGGGACTTGATAGATCAGTATTTTCTAAATTACATATGTCGAAAGATATTCTAGGCACTCTATAATTAGCCAGCAAGGAAAAGCATTTCTGATTCATTAGGTCAACTTTAATGGTTTCCTCATTAAAAGTTTTTGCTGTTAAGCTGACAGAAGCTAGAATTTAATAGTAGCTTCCAGCACTTTCTTTATTAGCCGATCTCTATTGAATCAGTCTTTATCACCTGAGGAGATATTTTAAATGGAAATTCCTCAGCCCCAAGCAACCTAGATTGACCAAAGGCCTAGAGATTGCTCTGTCCCTGCTTTAATAAACTGACTGTATATATTGCTGCAAAGGTCAGTCCTCATTAGTCAGCGATGGCCAGGCAGGATTTAACACATTCTGTTCCAGTCCTAGTTTGTCACTTGTTGATACTCCCATATCCCTGTTGATATTAACTAGCTGTTACATAGGCTGGAGTTTATAAAAGTGAATCTCTGGAGAGCTTTTACAAGAAGAATTGCTTCCCTCCCAACCATTTCATAGCAGTTGGATAGTTCTCCAGTTATCTGACAAACTGCAATATTGTGGCAAAGTATACAATTAATTCCTGTAGTGTCCCCCCTCTGAACACAAATCAGATGAAAGAAAAGCAGCCGGCTCATCTCCTACACACCTATGGTAAAAGGTTGTCACAAGTAACTCATTGAAACTTAGATTCTCCTCTGTCACATTCCAGCCAAACCAAACCACATCTTGTGCTATTATTTTGGGGACAGCATGTGGGGAGAATGCTTTCTTTAAAAGAGCAAAACTGTGTTTCTTCCAGTTCTCATCAATGTCCCAGCTACTAGACACTGAATTTTCAGAGACAGCAAGCTCACCCAGCTCTTGGCAGGGCTAAGCTTGTACAACTTGGTTGCTTCAGAATATAAAAATTGCAAATGCAGTAAGAATTAGGTTCTCTGAATCCAATCACAATTGCTCAATTTTAATTAATAACTATCCTCCTCCACAGGCTAACGATTTCTGAATGGCTTCCTAATAGGCGTCTTCTCTGAGTCTGCAAGTCACTTAAAGCTAACTCCTGTTCAAACTTCTACTTTCCGTAGGGAATTTAATTTGAGAAGCTTACACGGTATTGTAGGAGAAATGCTTGCCTAATGACTAAGGTATTGTTCCAGGATTTGGGAGGTGGGGATTCAATCCATGCATCTCTCACCAAGTCTGCATGACCTTGAAAGAAACTCTCAGGGCTTCATTTTCCTCAGGTACAAAATAAAGGTGACATTTGCTTTCCCTCACATTTGATCTTGTCTGTCTGGATCATAAACTCTGTGTTGGCAGGGACTCCCTCTCACAATTTGTAAAATGCCTAGTGTGGCACTTTACAAGCTGTAGCACTAGCCTAATGTAAATTAAAAATAGTAATTCATATGTTAACATGCAACTGAATTTTCCCATCATAAACCTAGGTAGTTGCCTTAAGTAGGGGTGTTTCTTTTGAATGGTATAATATGAGAGAATGGAGGAAGAGAGGTCACATAAGACGCAAAGACAGTGCCAGAGGCAGTTCAGCTCCCCCTTCTTTCTCATCAAGCTACCTCAAACACTAATTGCATTAATTTAGAATTTAGCAGATAATTAACTAGGAAACCTTCTTTGGTTAGACACCAAAAAAAGGCATGGAAAGGAGAGGATTTTGGTCTCCATCAGGGTGTTTGGCTTTGTAGGATTCCCTCATTTCAGCAGGAAATTGCTGCTCAGCTGGCAGCAGTATTTTTCCTGGTAATCTGTTGAGGAAAAACAAAACAAAACTGGCCTGCTCGGCATTAAGATGCGACTGTCCATAGCTGCAAAAGCTTGCTAGCATAGGAGTGACCTTGGCATGCCATAACACTGTGCCTTATGATGTTAATGGAGGATTAACGTAGGGAGGAGGGGACAGCAGCAAAATAGGGAATAGAGGGGGAAATGTGTGGGCAGTAAAGTAGCAATGAGCTGTCAAAACCCCTCCATACTGACAGACCATAAAAAGCGGCCAAAAGGAGCATTTACAGAACCATTCTCTGGAACCAAGATAATTCAGCATGACAGCAGCTTAGAGACTCATTGGGGGGAAAATAATTTTAATTACAGATGAAGAAAACCATAAATTCCAGGTTAGCAAACACTATAGTAGCATCAGCAAGTGGACACCTTGAGCTCTTCAAACAGTCTCTTTATTTCTGGGGACAATTCTAGCTGCCAAAACAGCCCAAACTTCCTCCTTTACATTAGCATAGATGTTCTGAACAGATTCTGTGCATTGCCGTCAGCAGCACCAGAATGGAAGTTGAGGTTAGCTGTGAAGGACTGTAAAAGTGGCATCCAAGTCCTAGGCCCTCTTCCAATTTTATTTTTTATTTTTAAAATAAAACCTAGACAAGCTGCAGAGTGGCAGACTTCTTGCTGAACAGAGCAATCCATAAAGTAGGAAATAACAGGAAGGCTTAGAGGCATATGGAACCCATTAGAAATGGCATGTTTGCAGGGACAAATTATAAATTGGATCAAGTAGAAAAGCATCTGAAAAAAGCCTTTCTACAATTCCATCTTATGTGAACTGCCTGAATCCAGCTGAAGTATGTTTCTAACCAGAGGCTTTGCTTTTCCATCATTTCTTCCTCTTACGACATTTGGAAAACACCCATAAAGGATGACAGCAGAAACCCCACGTACACTTCAAGACCCACCCTGGAGGGGAAGGGAAGAGGGACAAATGTCACACTCACCTAGGCACCATAATGTACAACCACTGTATCTTCAGTTCTCGTTGGAACCACAAAGGAACCATTTTGAAGGTCTAATGGGGACATTGTCCTCATTTGTGCAGACCCAAAAGGTCTGCATGCCTGCATGGGATAGATGGAGCTGCTACACTAATCCCAAGCAGCACACTTTTGGGTGCACTCCTACAGCCCCACGCTTGCTGTGGGAGTGAATTTCACCTCCCCAGCCCCCTCTGCCTTGCAACTTCAGGAGTCTGACTACTAACTTCCCTATTTTATGCAGATGGAGTGAATTTCACCCTAAAAGAATAACAAGCAGCCATTCATTAACATCAGACATGCAAAACAAATTTAGCTAAGCTGATTACTGTAATGTAGTAGCCAAGAGCACTGTTCAAATTGACATGGGAGAAGAAATGCCTTTGATACTCTCAGTACAACGAGCTGTCTATTTTTGTGAAGTCTCATGTTTCCTAATTACCTTAATACTCTAAGAATTAGGTAATGCCGATGTACAATCACTCACACCGGGCTGGGTTCACAGCCTCCCATTCCACAGTGCTTGCAGGGAATGCTAATCTGATGCGAGGAGTCTGGCTGCCAGAGAAGCAGTATCAGACAGCTTCCTTGCAATCATCAGCCACACCTCCGGATAAGGAAAATCCCAAAACGCCATGGGGCAGAGTTCAGAGAGGAGCAGAGGAAACGTGCAGCTGCAAATGCCCTTTTAGCTGATGCTGTGTGATGGAAGACCATCCCTTTACTCCAGGGAAGATCCCTCATTACCCCACCACAGCCCAAACCTGAGGATGAAGCAGCATCTGTCCTCAGCTCAGTGTGCCAGGGGATACCTAACAAACCCTCCCACTGCCTCCTGAACCCCTCCTGAACCTGTAACACCACCCATGCAGGCTCCTTGTGAATCCCACACAGCACAACAGGGTGGCTGGGGATGTGCCAGCAGCTCCTGGACAGGGTTCAGTTTCCATTCACGCAGCCCTTTCCTGTAACCCTGAAATTTAGGCCTGATGGGGTTGCACTGGTGATGCCAGATGATATATGCTGCAATAGCTGAGCATGTCTGTGCCGGTGGGGATGAAGCGAGACCTTTTGTGCTCACCCCATGGTGTGCACTTCACACCCTGGTATTTTTCCTCTGTGTTTATTTATGGGCAGATTTTGAAAAAGAAAGCAAAGCATCCTAAAACGGGAACAGATGGGGTCTGCCTATTATCCCAAATCATTCTATGACAGAGAACGAAAACAAGCAAGGCTCATGTGTGGCAACCTGCAGTGCAAGACACTGAGCAGACCCTGCTAACAAGCGATATCTCACTGCTGAAGGGACCCAAGCTGGCTCCCCTCTCACGGACTTCGGCAGAGTTAGGTTCAGCTGCAATAGTAAGAGCGAGGAAAGAATCAGCCTTTGTGTGCAACAAATGAACACAGCTGAGACTCATATTTGGGCTCTTGGGCATAAAGAAAACAGAAAACCAAGTAGCTGGGAGCAGCATTAAACTTTCCACAGCTACAAATTGTTCTTTCATGCATGATACATACAATTACAGCATGCTTAAATCCTGGATTATTGAGACAATAGGTTGTAGCAGCCTTAATCCAAGTGAGTCATTAAGCTGTGCCACTTCAGTAGGAATCTGCATACTTAAAAAGTGTCTGCGTATCATACAGTCCATCTGTGTAATACAGTCCATACAGCCCAGCTCCAGTAATTAACTGCACTTCCTCATGAACATATTGCTACCATGTGTATACATTAGCATCTTGGCAATATTTTCTTTTTACAAAAAGATTGAAAGCATTAGTGCCAATGTGGTAAATCTGTCTATGTCTGTCTGTATGTCTAAGCCTTACGGCTGTTCGCAGAGATTGTCTCTCCCTCCTTGTGTTAGACTACCAACTGCTTTGGAAACTTCTTTTTCCATTTCAAATGCATTTTGTGCTTCCATATTGAGATAAAACCCCCAGGAGACAACTAGCAAGACTCTAGCATCTGACACAAGGCTAACAAAGGAGGACTGTTAGCTGCTGATGGTGAGTTGTGTTGGAAAGTTTACAGGGATTGAGGCAGTCACCATCCAGTGCAAACCAGGTTGTCGGGCTGCACTCCCCAGGGAGGCAACCATACACGTCTGCTGGGAACCTTTGGTGGTTTATCAGCCTCATCATATAACCCCAGAAAGGGAAAAGGAAAGCACAATGTGCAAGCATGCTAGCAGCTTTAGATTCACAATTCAGGGACAGACTCTGGAACTGGAAGAAACCTCATCAAAACCCTGTTGAAACCAGGCTCTTCCAGAGACTCTGGCATGAAGCCCAAAACGCTGAAGAGTAACAAATAAAGCTGAGGAAGAAAAGAGTTTCTCAGTTCCTCTGATCTCCAATAACCAATCTGAACTGGTAAATCCACACATCACGGCACACCATCCCATGGATTTGCCATCTCACACCAGTCTTGCCCTGCCAGGCCACCAGCTCAACACTCTCCAGCTCACTTCTCATGTGTTTCTGGGAGTAAATACAGTATGAGCCGATTTGGGTGTCTGAAATCTGGACAAGCTGTTTTCTAACACTGTCCAGAAGGACTGTGTCAGTAAAGCCTAAAGGTAGCCTTTTTCAACACCTAGTGCCATAGATAAGCTGCAACCCAACAAATCCTCTGGAAAAGTGCTTACTCTACTGGGGTCTAGAAAAGGTACCCTAGCTGTTGGAAGATGCTGGCTCAGTCTTCTGAGAAAATCCTGCAGAGAAGACCTGCACCTCCTGATGGCCTAGAGCCTTCCTCTTCTTGTGAGCCCTGGAAGAGGCGAGTGTGTGGAGCCCAGATGAATTGTGTGTTCCAGAGAGCTTCAATTAAAAAATAAATTAAAAATTACTTATCCAGACAGGTTTTGCCATAGAACTGCCAGAAAACTTGTAAAAACACAAAGGCAAGAAGCATTCATTCTGTTTTGTTATATAACTGTAAAGCATCACAAAAAAAAAATCTAAACAATATTTACTAAATCATTGCTCCCAAGCTGCAACTATACATGCCAACTTTTACCACCTGGAAATAAATGGGAAAAATACATAGGAAAAATCCATACAGACCTCTGGCTCTCAAGTCTTAGCTGTGCCAGAATTATGATTTGACATTACCTGTTAATCAGTGCCATGAGAATTACCTCCCCCTTCCCTTCCAGTATCTCTAAACAGAAAGATATACTTTAGGAAACATTTTAATAAACAGAATGCTAATTAAAATCAAGCTTGTGACTGCAAGTAGTGACCTCAGATTTTTGCATACTAATTAAGATTACTAATACGTAGCACAGACTAAAAATGATTTTTTAAAAACTGATTTTGTGGACTTCCCAAAATAGGACAAAAAGCCAGAATATAAAAGTTTACAGAATGAAAATACCACGCTTCCCCACATACACACCACCGTCCTAGTCACAAAATAAACTGAACACATCTACTTTTCTTTTTTTGGAAGTCTGTCTTGATGTTGAACCATGTCTACTCCAGTGCCTTACAGGCTTTAATCCTCCCAATAAGGCAGCACCCAGACCATCTCCAGCTCCAACCACGTACAGCAGTCATTGGATTCCTACAAAGTGCCGGTGGGCAGCAGCTGAGGTTCTTTATGCTGCCCTGCAGAACATAAATCCAGCTAAGGAAAGGACCCCATGTAAGAAAAGCAAAGGAAGATGCAAAAACAAATTCTGTGGGCCCATGGAAACTGAGCAGATGCAGATGCACAGTGAACTGACGTGACACGTTCTGACTGGATCAACTAAAGCAAGGTATCTTCATTCTATTAAAACCAACATGAAATGGATTTTTATTCCAAGTCTACCTGGGAAAATCCAAATGCTTACTGATTTCAACCTTTCAAATATCCCCGATGAAGATTTTTTAAGTTTTACTTTCATTTGGTGTTTCAGGAGGAAAGGAAAAACCACAGTACCACTCTGAGCAGCATTTAAAACAGTAGAGGTATTTAAAAAATAGGAAGAATTCAGAAGAGGTAGGGTTGGCACCACAGATCTTTGAGGCTACTGCTAAGGACTAAACACCGCTGGTGTCCCAGCTTTAGCACTCACCTGTACCATTAAAAAAAAAAAAGGGGGGGGGGGGGGGGAGAAGCGGGGGTGCTGCACACAGCACCTCTGACCATCCCCTTTTCCAGGACAAGGAAGAAGATAGTCCTTCATAAAACAGCAGGGACTGCTGGAGGGGACAGCAAGCTGTGCCACAGGACAGCAAGCTCTGCCACAGAGCAGTCTATCCACCCCCAGTCCCATACACAAACCTTTTGGAAAGCAGTACCACAAACACACCTTCCCCATTGCCATGCTGACAAGGGCCTTCGCTAGGTATTTAAGGAGGCTGAGGTGTGTGTGTGGAGGAAGCAACAGCAGTTGACTCTCAGATACAGACACAGAGAGCAAAACAGTAAGCTGAAGCCACAACCAGGCTGCTGCCCCAATAGCAATTTTCATATTTCAGGGCCAGAAGACAAAGCATCTCAGCAAAAAGACAAAGGTGCAGACTTGCACTTCATTCTGGACTGATGCCAGAGGAAAGCTCTCATGGCAGCAGCTGTAGAGGAGCACCTGGATTTTTCAGCCAGAGGACAGAAGCCAGATGTGGGCTGGCAGCTGCCACGTGGCTTGGCCGTGCTGCCTTGGTGGGATGGGCATCAGATTGCTATTGCCTGTAATTGAATTCAAAGGCTGTTGCTTCATTCGGTTTGGAGTAATTTCATATGCCTGAACTTTTTGTTATGTTAGCAAGTTTTCTGGTTAGGGTTTATATATATATATATATGAAAAAGCACATCTGAATTTCCTGTAGAAACAGGCCCACTTTTTTTATTTTATAGATAGCATTTGCTCTGAAAAATGGACTTTAAACCCAAACCTCATACCTGTTTGAATTCACAGGTCTAGAGTTATATACATTTTACTTCAAATACACCCTTGAATTCTGACTTGTTCTGCTGTTAGTTGTGAAGCTGCAGGCTTCTCAAATCCTCATCCCCTGGAAGAAGGCACTCCTGGCTACATGCACCACAGACAGGATGTATACTTGCCACATCCAAGCACTGGTACCTTTTATCTATAGAAACTACATACAACATTTAAAGTCATCAGCAGACTTCACACCCCAAACCACGATACAACACCAGGCACATCAAGCTGTGCCTGCATTTGCGGAAAGCAGCAGCTCGTACTTCAGCCACTGCTATACACCAGGACTGAAGGTAAAGATGAGCCAAAACCACTGGGACCTCAATCTGAATCCATTCTTAAATCAATTAGCAAAACTCACTATAATCACTGTGCAAATATTGTACAAAATATCTAAGAATAAATCAATTCAGTGTTTAATACCCGTAAGAATTTAAAATAGTTAAACTTGACATAAAAGAATGAATGTAAGGGGGGATTTGTTAGCTTTCCAGATGATCCTGGTAAACATTAAGACTGCAGTCTGTAAAAAGATCTGTGGTACCTTTGAAAACCAGCACAGCTCTGCTGTCTCTACAGCCTTCACAAACACAGGGCAGATGGGTTTAGAAACAGCACAGATCTGCTTAAAGTCTGTTTTGGCATGGACCTGTTCCCGAGCCATAAATTTAAAGATAAGAATAGCCTTCTTTCTCCAGAGCAGTCAAGGCCAACATCACCACAAACATTTGGACAGCAATGACTAGAAGACAGCAAAAGCCATTGCTGACCTTGCCAGAGGTTTCCTGCTAGCTTATAACCATAGAGTACGTTATTTTGTGGCTTTCAGGTACAGCACAGACACATCTGTCTCATCACTGCACTGGTTACCATATTCACAATGCTGTTGGTCACATTTCAGGCCTCATAATTAATACTAAAGATAAAACATTACAGCAAAGAGGCAGCCACTTGAACACTTCACCTTCACTCTGCAGTGAGCCAGTATCTGGATGTAATCACTGTCTCCATGTTTCTGGAGATAAAGCACATTTTTTTGCACAATCTACTGTCTTTGCCAATGACAACTTAGCCTGTAATAGAGATAGAAAACTTTGCTGAAAAAAAAAAAAAAAACAAAGGAAGCGTATTGCAAGCATGCAGACAAAACTCTGGAAAGCTGGCAAGAAAAGAAAGAACACAATGAAGAATGAAAGGGACCTGGTAAGACAAAGTCAACATCTTGGGAAGCAGTTGGTAAAGCGAGAGACAGATTTCAGCGTAGTAAACAAGCTATAAAGTTCTCCCCAGGAAAACCAGTCTGCATTGCTGCAATGTCTAAGACACTTCTCTTTTGTGATGATTTAAAAAAAAAAAAAAAAAAAAAAAAAAAAAAAAAAACTTGGTTTTCTGCCTATTTGTTTACAAGGAGACGTATACGTGGCCGTCTGTTTTGGAATGATACTTTTAAGTCAAATGCTTTAACTTGGCCTAGACACATTCTCTGTGATGAACAGGCTTCCCACTTGTGGAAAGAAAACAAGGCTTTTCAAACAAAGCAAAACAGTATCTGGATTTTTTAAAAGACATTTTTCTATTTTGAAAATAGTTAGCTTTATCACTCACTATTACAAGGGCAAAACTGCAGGAGAGCTTGATAGCAAATTATGGTTAGAGCTGCAGAAAGAATATATTCATAGAAACCTTGCTTTGTCAGCGTGTTGCAGAAACAACAGGCGTGTTGTGTTATGTTATGCTCCACATTCAGGGAGTTTCTGCAGGCCTGGCTTTGTTGTGTGAGGAAGTCAGAGCAGAAGGTTGTTGAAGCAGACGTGTTGAGCTTCCTGTCCCCCAGCCCTCACAGAAGTGGTGTATCTGGAAAGACATCAAGCTCCTACACAGTAGACCAAACAAGTGAAATTTCTGTGGTGATTGCAGGGAAGAAAACCATCTGCATCCCATCCTAGTAGCTGCAGGAGGTCTGTGACAGCGGTATCAGTGCGGCTCCATTGTACAAATGGCAAGAAAGCCATTCACGGACTTGGACAAAAATAAGGTGTTTCTGGATACTGATGCCTTTGACCTAATCCCTCACAGATCTCTCCAACCTTTTGACCAGCAACAGATAGATCAGCTGGGCTCACAATAGGTAGACAACTCTCTGAAGACAGTGGGGAGCAGCTATGAAAAAAATAAGGAGAAAGACACCTCCTCATAAATCTCCCTGGCAGAAATAACAAAGTACCAACCTGTTACTCAGCCCAGACCCCAATTCTTTGTTTTAGAGTCCCAAGATGTAAGCCTCATGCCCACAGTTCATCTCCTTATTTCAGTTCTGTAATAGCCCTCACAGACCCAGAGGAGCTGGGGCAGATAGTAACATCATCATTCATGTTTTGCTGACAGCCCTCTTTCATTTCAAAATCAACAGTTTTGGAACGGTTCACATATCCCACCTATGTCTGAACCTATTTAAACCTCACAGGGAGAAGAGAGAGCTTCTGAAGACAAGATAATTGCATTCCCCAGGTAGATGGAATTCTGCAAATTCAACATCCACGTAAAGTATCTGCAGGCTGCATGGCTATGCCAAAACCCTCATTTGTCTTCCCAGAAATCAAAAGGCTTGCCTAACAAGAATAATATTATCCCTGAAGTTTAGTTTTAAAGAAGTTACATCATTCACAGAGGTAGAGAAACACTGAAACACTGAAAAAGGCCCCTTCTCTGTCTCAGAATAGTTGCTTTGCCGTTTCTAACACAAGGAGTAATGTCACAGAGCTACAACAAACTGTGCTTTACATCACTGGGGAAACCACTGTTGCAGTCATTTCACGTGAGCAATGAATCCCACCTTAATGCTGATTCCAAGCGCCAAGAGAAAACTCCAAGTAAATTTGAAGGTAGTTGTTAAAGTCAGGTTTTTGACCCTTAGCCTGCTCTTTGTTTGCACAGCCTCTGACTGGCAATTCATTCTGCACCCACACAGAGAAACAAATACACGCACGTGTATTGGCTCAGACAGAAAGTGTCCAGTTAACACAAGGGAAAAAATGCGTCTTTAAATGTAAAGTTTGCTAAAACATTCTTGCCAAGTAGTGCGAAAGTGTGCTGATTATAAATATTTACTGAATGGAGTAGAAGTAATAAATTTGATATGCCTACCAAGGGCTGTATATTTTCGTCTGATTTTATTCTTACTGGAAGGCTTTATAATGTATTTATGAAGATAGGCTTACCGGCAGGATTAAATCTCTCCTGTTTGCACAACTATAACGCAAAATATGCAAATATTGTGGAAAATTAAAGCAGTTTTTGTTGGCTTTTCTCTTCCAAGGAAACTTGATTGCAAAGGAGTTTTCCCTTCTCCTGCTTAGCTTATTAAATTCAAAACAAAATAATAAAACCACCTTATATCCATAATTCCTACACCCTCCAACCATCTTTTCTTATGCACCACCTTCCAGAGAAGCTTTTGTGTGCTTTGTCCAGGAAAAGACTGCAGGACCTGCCCTATTCTGGAGTGACAAGCGTGCAGCGGGAGCAAGCCAGGGCTTGTACTGAGACAAAAAGAAATAAAACAACTTACACTTAGCCATTTTACACAGATACTGATCACCAGGAAGAGCATTTACCGTATTAAATTGAAATCCATGAATAATTCACCAGTTTCAGCTGATGACAAACCCAGAAGTGGCAAAGTACTTGATGATCAATAATTATTTCTGAGATTTGAGGAAGCCTGGCATCTTATAACTGAACAATTTAATTAAGCATTAGATTTGATTGTTTAATTGCACACACTATATCAATCTCTTCTTTCCTTTTGAATTTTGTGCAGGTGCTAAAAATAGTTCCTCACTTCTTGAACAAATGCATTTCTCATCATGAATTATAAAATCTATTCTCTAATAAGGTTTTCAACTACTGCATTTTGTGTTTCACTTCTGCACTCACTGAACTGCTAATAGCCTTCAAATAAGTTTACCGGAAACTGTATATTTACTGAAATCACATTTGAATCTCATCTATTGCTGAGATTTATAATAAGTGACAGTGTTAAGACCGAATCTGATTTTGCTATGACCTTATGCCCAGTGCTGTGGTACTCTAACAACAGATAACATTCCTAGCAGTCAGAGCCAGAACATGTCCAAGGAATGTCCTGGGAGCATTCTTCAAAAATGAAACAGATTTGTGCATTTATCTAAATGGCTTTTCTACAGGAACCATTCATTTCTAAAATAACTCCTTTTAAAACGTGACAGGGTTATTTCTCACACTTTGCAAATCTCACAAAGTGCCAATCAGGTTTATTCACTGAGAGCATCTTCCCAGGTCTGCTGGCTTTGTGCTATCAGCTTGGGGTGCAGAAAGCCAGCTTGCTTCATCCCATGTTGGGTAAAACAAAAGGGATTTATTCAGCTCCTCACTCTGTGCCAGAGCAACCTTCTCTACCATGGATTTCAACAACTCTGGGAGGGTTAAAAATCTCCTTGGATGAGGATTCAGCTGTTTATTCTGAGCCACTGTGAAGTTTCTTCCCTCTCACTGTGTGGCATTTTTCTTGCTACTCAGCTTCACTCTTCTTTTTCTAGAGGTCTTTACTAGTTAAAGGAAACTTCTGTGCTGAAGTGAATGGTTCCTCTTCCTCCTGAAAAAAACTCAAGTCTCCTTACACAGGTATATGCTTCATCACATCATCCTCACACCTTTTATCAATCCCCTTATCAGACACCAATATCTTACTACTTTAAATTTTCTCTCCTAAGTCACTCTCCCAGAATCTTTGCTTGGACGCTCTTCAATCCCAGTTCTTCTACACTGTTTTCAGAAGGAAGCACCAGAAGTGCAGCTTCTGTGATTCTAGATCCCCAGTCAAAACCAGATGAATTTTACAAAAAAAAAAAAAAAAAAAAAAAAAAAAAAAAAAAAAAGCTTACTTCAGCAGCCTTCTGTTGAGGCCCTTGGTGAGCAACTACCAATTCTGTCTTTACTCTGGGAACTGGTGCTTCTGAACATAGGACTGCACAGATCCTTCTGGGGAAATTTTTCATTGAAAATTAGTTGTTGACTGTCATCTCCATTCATGGCTAGGTTAAACTGAAATAAGTGTAAGTAAAAAGCTATCATCAGCTTCTTACACACGCTCTTGCTGAAAACTTCTCCACCAGCTCTGTAACGTTTACGGAAGCAGACAGAAATGAGATGTCAGTTCACAAATTCACATTCATCTAATTCTGTTGCATCTCTGTGCATGGTAGCTGAGGTGTTGGAGCAGCCTGAGACCTTTCTAACTTAATATAAACTCTAATTGCTCCTGGAGCTAGCCAAAGATTAAGTGTTTACAGGAGGATCTGAAACCCTGTTTTTATTAATCAAAGGGGCCGTTTATTAAAAGCTTCTTGAAATAAATAATGCCAGCTCCAAGCTAGAAAACAAACACACACCACCACAACTCTAGAAATCACAGAAGCCCTTTAACACTGAGACTTTTCACACTAAAATATTCCAGTCTGGTCTCAGCCTCCACAAGTACAGCAGCACCTATGGTTCATTTTCTTATCTGTCATAAGAGCTCATGTAAATTATGTCTTCTGCGATCCTGAAACCAAGCTGATGTACTGTAAACCATTATTTCTGTCCTGGTAGAAATAATTTCTTATAGCTGCAATGACACATACTATCCCTGCTGCAAGAAAGCTGTGGTGATTGATAGGAAATCAGCCCCTGTCACTAGGCATCCTGATGCTGAGGCAGAGGACTGAGGACAAAAAACAGCATTGGCAGTAGTTTTTGCTGTGTTTGTTCCATGTTGCCCTTCAAACTCCAAGGATTTCTGATGAGAATTTTTTTCCATTTCATTTTCTTTGACCATTCTCACGACCCTTCTTTCTGTCCATTTCCTTAAAGCATTCTGCCTCTGCAACCTTTACCGTTAACAGCATTCTCCAAAGCACGTTATTACAGAACGGCTGTAGACAAAGAAGCTGTGCATGCACACATTGGCCCCGGGAGCCTCCTGTGGGCTGAGAGCAGCCCTAGAATGAAGCACAAGGACCATAAAGCCACGTGGTAAATATTATTCCATGTAGCCCAGCACGGGTAGGCTATGCTAATTAGTAGTAGGGGTGTTTTATCTTCATAGATCATAGTTTGATCTAATCAAAAGAATCTATTTTCTGTGACCCAAAGAAGAAATAGTGCAGTATACTCCAGAAAAAAAAAAAAAGATACAACAGTTTTATACAAACATTCTGTCAAATCATAATTATGGCTCCCGTGGCACTTGTTCATGAACTGAAAAGAGAAAATCATTCTGTTAACATGCAATTCCTTGCAAATGGAAATAAAAGGAGCTGGCAACCCTGAATTTTGAATATTTTTGTTGGATTCATTATTCAATGCATGGTTACAGAATATGAGAACATAGTTGGCAATATCTTTGCAGATGTTTCAGTAGGTATGTTTCATTTATAACTAGTAGTGATTAATTAAAATTATCTGGACATCGCCATTTAATTTGGGTTAATGCCTCCAACTTGTGTATTTTAAGACATCATGTGGCAGAGTCTTCAGTGTTCTGCAAAATTAAGAGTATCTTAAAGGTTTGTGATGCCTCTTTGTATTTTTTTAATTAAGAAATAGTTATTCCAGCAAATGAGTTTTCCATTAGCAATGAGAGAAGTTAGCAATTTGGGAATACCACAATTAATAACAAGTGAATCCATATTTACCTTCAGAATAACAGCATATGAAAGCAGCTATCAAAACTGCTCAGCTCACACCTGAGAGAGCCCAGCATTCTGGCTGATGCTGCAGAGGTTTTGCCCCACACTTGCACCATGCCTCCAATTCATTACCGTAATTCTTTCTTGACAGGCCTTCCAAAGAGTACGTACCACATGACCAGGCAGACAAATATCATCTTATAAACCTCATTAAGCAAAGCCACAAGAACACTCACTTTCAGGCTGAGTCTTATCACAAAGAAAATTAAGAAGTCTTGTGATATTTTTAATTACTTTTTTTCCTTCAGCTGTTGTTCATTTGTTCTTACAGTGCTACCAATGAGCTAAACCAAAAACCTACCCTTACTTTCATACCTGGAACTGCAGCAAACACTGTTAACAAAGGGCTTTGGCCACTCTCAGAGCAGGGCAGAGAATCTGACATACCAACAATCACCAGAGGATTGGCAATGTAACAGACATGGATTATTCTGTTTAGTAACCACCTGTATTCCTTAAAACAGCACATCACAATCGTGTGTTATAGTATTTGCTTTTCAGATACTTGCTGTAAAAGAACCACTGCAGTAACACTTCTCCAGCTGTAGGCATCTGCACCAAATGCACTAGCAGAAACTTCTTTTGCTTGAGCCCCAAGACAAGCCACAGTAATTGCCAGGATACAATGTCATCTCAATGGGAAAACGTGCTGCTGCCTAACAGGTTTAGCGAAGTCACTCTGGTACAGCTAACAAGAGCACTGGACAGCAGATGTTAGATGCTGGGCTTTGAAGATGGAGAAGCCAGGGAAGGCAGGCTGGCTCAGTTTCCGTCTCCACAGCTTCCTGTAATATGCAGCCACTTTGGCATCTCCCAGTTGTTCCCAGTACAGTTTCTGCTACAACCATTCTGCAGGCTGTATGTAGGCATGCTGCTGTCCTGATACTCTTATGCAGAGCAACGGCTACTCTGCAAAACATTTTGCAGCATCACCATCATTCTCCTGAATATGTAGGGAAGAAAGAGCACTTGTGTATCGCATACATAATAATTGCTAACCAAAGCTAAGTGACAGTTCCTGGAACAAGGAGACGTGACTTCTGCAGCTCAGAGGATTTACCTCTGATAAATATCAAAGTTGTTAACACTTATCAAAAAGAAAAATGGAACAGAAGTCTTTCCTGATGGCAAGTCTTAGGAAAACTTAAACACAGAGATCACTATCTTTGACTGCAGTAAGACCCTCCAATTTTCTTGTCATTGACTTGCAGTTTCTTGCTGTCTGGCCAATCCAGAAGAGTGTTCAAGCACCATATTGTAAGCATGTTCTGGATGCTCTGTGAAATCAATGCTGTTTTTCAATTGGATCTCACCTTAAGAAATGCTAATTCTTGAACACATATCATTAACCCTGTGGAGCAATTGATTATTTTAATCTAGCCTAACTCATCTGCATTTTTTTTAATGTTATACATCTTTTGTGCTTCTCTGCTGCCTTTGTTAGTAGTAGAATCAATTGTTAACAGGAATTTAATCACTGATTATTCCTCCTTTATACATAGCTTGTAGCTCCTGTATTCCATTCAGGATGATATGTACTCCTTACATTTTGGAATCACCGCCACTTATTTTGCACTTTTGTATGAACCAGCTCTAGACTTATCTGCTCTAGGGGTCTTAATGATTTCAACTATAAATACTGTTATCATAAAAATCTAGTGTTATGTTAAATGCAAAATTAAATGAAGACATTGAAAAAAGAACAACAGGTAAATAGTCACCATTTTTTCGCAGCTGCTGTGTAATAAGAAAAGCTCTCTCTAGGTTTGCTTTTTCTCCACTGAACAATTCTCACATATCCCTTAAACGCTCACTGTAGGTATAACAGCCTTGAAAGGATCATGGTAGCGAAGTCAATGTGTCCAATTCCGATGTAAAGCAAGCATGGAAGTGAACATTGTACACCAAGGGTGGATGCAATGGGTAGCTAATGCAGGCAGTTTAACTGGAGGAGGTGAGAAGCAGAGCTCAGCACTGACCTAACAGGGATGGAACAAAAGACCTCTGAGGCTGCCCATTCAAGGATCTCCAGTCCTCAGTGGTTCTGGCTATTTCTGAGTACTTGGTACCATGCAAGATGGAGACTCAGCTGTCTTCCTCTACAAGTTACATAGCTAAGCGTATCAAATATTTCAGGAGCTTTGTTTCCCTTTTTAACCAGAAACTCTAGCATTGCTATTCATTAAGTAAATTACTCAAAATTTCAGGTTTTGGCTGATGCCCAGATATTCTGAATACCATATTTTTTATCCGGATTATGTGCCATCTATTGTGGGACTTTGTCAAAATACTGCCTGTAGAACTGAGATGATCAGCAGCAGCTGTGCAGGCTGTGATGGAGCACCGGGAAAGGAGGAGAGCTCTTTCTTCCCATGGGGGAGCTGGGAGCCACTCTGTCGCAACAAAAAACAGCCAACGGGTCTGAAGGGAATATATCTATTACTACAGTCTGCTTCTCTTTGCAAGGACAGCCTGGAGAAAATATTCACATTAGGCATGATTTAAAAAAAAAAAAAAAAAAAGGAAAAAAAAAAAGACTGATAATAAACACAAAGCTTCACATTCCAAGGCTTAACCTATTAACTGGCAGAAGCTAGGCACGTCGCATTGTGAGATTTCTCATGTACTTCCAATCCATCTGGTACTGTCCGATATTGAAAACAGGATATTGGACTAAATGGGCAATTAATCTCATCTTCTGCAGCAATTCCTATATGTTTCTTTTCCCCTAAACATATGCCAATACAGAATTATAAACACTGTTGAAAACATCTGAATTTGATGTACTAGAGGTCACCAAAGAGCATACAATTCTCTATTCCTCCCTCTCCATTCCATACAACACTCAGTGTACTTTGTTTTCCCAGAATTAATTTCTATTTCATAAGTAACTGAGCCTTTCAATAACTTGTTACTTAGAAAAGAGCTAAATACTCACTACAGCCTGTGAGGTTTAAATTGTTTTTTTCAATAGTAAAAAGCAGCATGGTAAGTGATCCTGATTTCATGACCAAGATGCATAACTCAGAGTTCAAGTAGTAAAGCAATTCATCTTCAACAGAACAGCTTGTGCTAGTTCTGAAAATAGAACTCTAAATTCTATCATCCTAAAATATTTAACATGATCTCTTTGGAGAATTCTGCTAGAACCCAATAGAAGAGATTTGTCTTCTGCTCACAAAATAAATGCAAATCCTTACAAGGCTGGATAACCATAATATGGCTCCGGGCAAATCTCTGGTTCTTTCCTACTGTCTGCTCCTGAAAGAATCGCCATACACCCTGATGCTCAGGGAAAGCTCTTTAAATGGCTGCTTTTCCCCGTCTCTTCCAACATTCATTTTTTAGGCATCACTTTTTTTTCCCTTTCACATCTAACACTTTCATTAATGATTAAGAACTGCTTTTTGTACCAAGTATAATGCACCAAGCTTTGGTGCATTATTCCAAGCAACTTGCAGCTTACAGTTTTCATGTTATTCTATAGCTTATAAAAACAAGATGAAGTAATAATGTAATCTTGTGCACTGCCCAGTTAAAGTTATTTACAGTCTGTTCTTGAAAGGGATTAAGACCACTTACAGTTGAAGCCTACACCAGCACTACCATGAGCAGAACCTCCAAGTTCCGCTACTCTCCTCACATTGATCACACACCCAAGAAGGCAGCAAACTTGATCCCCAGACATGCAATATACACATTTGGGTGCCAAATTAACCTTTGGTTTGAAATTGCCACAGTCTCCAAAAGGAAACATGACTCAAATGAGAAAACCCTAATTTACGTTCTTCCTCACACTGATCTGATCATTCTTTGTTTTCTTGTCTGGCCTGAGTCTCTTAACAGCTTTGGAATCCCCTTCAAGACGTGTATTTCACTACATAGGTACAATGTCAAGCACATTAGCTTTATTCTAGCTGTGATCTCACAGTATTAATAAAAAAGGTAGTTTCAGGACAAAGCAGTAAATGGGTGAAGGGCATTTCCTCAGCCCAAACTCAGAAACAGTTCTCATTCCAGAGAGAAACAAATTACTTTGATGAACTATGCTAATTCATGCCAGTGAAGAGGACAACAAAAATAGATTAAAATAAAGAGTGGGAAAAAAAGCATCTTATATGCAATATGTATTTGACATTTATGAGTTCTTACATGATTTCACTTCACTACCTGCCTTGCCCCAACCAGAGAGTCTAACAAAGCACACCCTGACATGTTTGAAGTACATCTCAGTTTTGTTCTGAAATTAAATATGAATTTTTCAGCCTTCTTTTGTCATCCATGCTTTCTATCTTTCTTACCCTTCGTGTTGAGTCCTACATACTCTTATTTCCTGGCTGCCAAACTTCCTGCCACATCACATCTTAATACACTATGAGCTTCTTCAGTGGATCACTTAGAAATCATCCCTGCTGTCTCCAGCCAAATATATATTTGTGCATGTATGTGAGTGTGTGTGTGTGTGCGTGTGTGTGTGTATATATATATATCAGACTTGGACTTTTCAGCTAGAGTCCTTAACAACAAATTAGATGTGCAAATCCTCTTTCAATTGTGATTAAACAGACAATAAAACTACCATTAATCCATACAACACTATTACAGGGTTTATAGCTTGTCTGTATTTACATTAAAATAGTGCTTCTTAGCTTGCATATTCTTGTACAGGTGTCTGAGAGTCATTTCTACAGTAATAAAGCAGCAGGTCCAGTCAACTGCATACTATTGTTGCGAATCAAATAAAAAAGGTTTCATGCTTGTAACAGGAAAAATATACTAAAAACAAAGGTCAGAACCTTACCAAAGAGGAAAAAAAGAGATGGAAGAATCATTCAGAAAGATGCGCGTGCAGTTACAAAACATTTAGTGCTCTTGGTGAGACTGTATCATCGAGACATTTGCAAGGGCTCAAGTGGCCACTTGCTATTAAGGAAAACAGTCCTGACAGTCTTGAAACTCTGAATAGCTGATTTATTAGACTAGATTCTCTGAAAGATCCAGAAATACAATTTTGATTATATACTATCCATCATGAGTTCAGGTTACTATTTTTCAGTCATTCAACTGAATAAGAAAATTATGTGGTTCCTGTTAACGAGATTCCCATTCAAGTGAGTATTTGGCAGTTAGGAAAGCTTGAACATAAGTAATTAGTTAATGCTAAAAAGAGCAAAATAGCTTACAGTGGCAATGTCTGGGGCAGACTAAAAACTAGGGATGTGCTATCTCCCTGGCAGATGTTTAGGAAAACAGTATATGGAATAAGTCACCTACAGATGGTCCTTGCCATGGACCATTGTTCTCAGGTGCTAGGAACCAGTGTTTTAGATATTACTCATTAGACCCTGGCAAAAAATTCAACATAGCTGTACTGACAAAAGTTTGTCTGAAAAGAGCTGCACTGGAAGAAGCCAGAGTCAGAAGTGTGTTTATCACAATATCTTTTGGCAAAACAGTTTTATTTTTGTTTTGTTTAAAAAATATATATATATATACAAGTCTTGCAATTATTTATATTCCTGCCACCAATCCTGAAGATGATCTTTGGTATAAAACTATGCCTCACATGTTCTCCTTTCATTAACCATCTCCAGATGAATCAATATATGAGGTGAGAGATGTGGGCAGCATCTTTCAAGAGAAACAAATTGCCATTGTAACTTATAACATGCAATTAGTCATGCAAAAATGAAATGCTGTGAAAATACAGCACGCTTTACCAATGCATTGCTGTGAAGAGTAGATGGTACTTCACAATGCTGGCAGAGCAATAAGTTCTTGTTTGTCAACATAATATTCCCATATGTAATTACAAAATTGTGTGCAAGCCGACCACTTTACTTTGCTCCATTAGGGAAATTGACAACTAGCATAAAGAATACCATGACAAAACAGCTATTTTCAAGTATGAAATGAACAAGAATTGCAGTCACTAAGTTACTTTCACTGCTTTTCTTTGACACATTTCATCTATGTGCTTTAACCAAACCTAAACCTCTTCCCAAGCCTTCCAGGAAAAAAAATACATTAAGGAAAGAGGGTCAATTATTCCATTATCTTAATGTATTTACTAGTGTAAAAAAAGAAGAATCAGCTTAATTGCATCTAAAAGATTCAGTCTGAGGCACAGGAAAAACTTTCAACCAGTAAAACTGGTGTGCATTAGAACAGGGCTGCCCAGAGAGGTCATGCAGTCTCCCATGCTGTCCCTACAGGTCCCTGAAGTTTTTTTAACTGCTGTGGAAAAGATCCATCCTGTGTCAGTGCAGAGCACTGGGCTCAGCTTCCTCTGGAAGCCTTTTCCAACCTGACATATCCATTATTCTCTGCGTATATGCACCCTGCCTCTGTAAGCACATTACTGGACTGCTGCGCTCTGATACAGCTGAGGCTGACAGGGCTTGGCATAAGCATAGGGCACTGTCAAAACACTTGCAGAACCTGAGCTTTTCTTCAGTGGCCCATGATTAGTCATTATTAAGACATGTGTGAGGTCTCTACACGCTTCAGTTTCCCACAGCATCTTTTAAATTAACTCAGTATAGCTTGCTTTTTTGTAACCGCAAATAAAGACCTGCCTGAATAATATCAAGCTATGTTAGCTGTCATTTAAACAGCAAATTACAGCAAATAAACCATGCAACAAGAAATGTTTAAAAACACAGGTACCTGGTATAGTTAATAAAAATAAACCAAATTCTTAGTGTAATCTACTCTCAAAAGAGAGTCAAGACCGGGTATCATGCTGATTACTATTTTTTCATCCTCTCAAAAATCATTACATCTTTCCCCAGCAAAATGTGACCCAATTTGAAGATAACACATAAAATTGTAATGTACACGTAAATTGTATTAGGTATAGGAGTAATCACTTCTTTAGCTATATTCTGGGGTTCCACAGGTTGATGCCAGTATCCATTTGCCTATTATTTTATGTTTAAGTACAGTCATAAACCAAGCTGTTGGCCTCAGGGAGATTCTATGGCTGGCTCACCAAATACTGTTCCTAGTCAGTGCAGCATGACTGCTCCCTTCAATACGTACTCCCTACTTTGCTCCATTGCCCAAGAAAGCACATTTTTCCACTAACCTGAGATAAAAATCAGGTAGCAGTCATGAGATCTGATGGAAAAATATGCTTTATGTAACCAGCCTTTTATGTTCAACAAATAAAAGATACCATTTCCCTACAGCGTACATAAAGTTTAAAGGGTTAGCACAAGCAAATTAGAGAGGTTCCAACAGATGCTGAACTGGAAAGGCTCTTAATAGTTTCAGAAGCAGCAGGGAGGAGATGGGGAGCATTATCTTCCTATCTGAAACAAAAACATTTTAAGCTTAGAATTTCAAAGTGCTCCCCTCCCCATACTCACAGACTAGAGAAGTGTGCGTACATAACGGGTGCCTTCGGAGAGGCTGGCACTGGTAAAACCAGTAAGCTTTCTTGCATTGCTACCAAAATGCTGTTTTGTATTGAGCACATCAAACATCTCTTCTGGGGTTGTTTTGATTTACTCTATTGACAGCTAACGTAAGCAGGATTTTACCTGACCAGCAATCCTGTCTGTTTTAATTGTGCTAAAGGAGCATGGTGAGCTTGACATTTCTTGACATTAGAAAGAAAGTGTCTTTCTTCAAATATTTTACAGTCGGATTATTTTTCATAGATTAAGCCATAACATCCATGGAACTTCTCTGGTTTATTAAAGTCTATAAACTAGTTAGATGAATCTAAACTCATTTTCAGACTGCCTGTAAGGCAGTGCATTGCAGGGTGGTCGTCCTTCCCCTTCACCACGGCTCGCAGTATCTCTCCACTTACTACACAGTCCATGTTAAACGAGGTGATCTCTGGCAGTTACCACGTGCTGTACATTCACACAACGGATTACAAATCCTCTTACACCAGCCCAAGGCTACTTTGGCCATGTGTCTGCAAACATAGGAATAAGCAGGATCATGTGCTTTATTCTTTCCTTAATCACTCAAGAGAAAAGCAGAAAGACTGGTCAAACCTTTTCCCCTACAGACACAGAGGTACACACGGGCTCATTAGCCTGCACAGACAAAGGCTCAGGAAGTTTCCTAGGGTGTCATTCCTTAGAATAGGGGAAAAGCATTGAAGTGGTGCAATATGCCTTGCTCCTTGCTCGCTCAAGGGACAAAAAATCAGTTTCTGTATGACATTAAAATTCAATGGATTTTGTGTTGCTTCTCAAGCTGTAGAAAAGACAAACATACTAACCTAGCTCAGCTAAAGGACTTCATCTGTTGCCCCCTTTCTTCCTTTAATGCTGAAAAGATTTGTCCTCCCCTCTCCTCAACTCAGAATAATATCATATATTTGAATATCAATATTTGATTAGCACATTCCCTGCTATGTGGCCTGTATACTTGTCTAAATTTGCCCCATCACATTTAAGCAAGCAAATTCAACCCTCTACTGGTCAGATCCACATTACTTCTTTCTCTCCAAAGACAAAAACAAGTAATTTTTTTGGCCTTTTCAAATAAAAAACATCAGCTGTTTCTTCTTCTTCATCTTCAGCTCTGTCCCCATCTCCCCAGGGAATGCCCTCTGCATACCTACAGAGCACTGCCAGCATATTTGGAAAACCCTTGACCTCAGGTTAGAATGTACAGCATGGCTCTTCAGGTTCAGTATTCATATTTACTCTTAATTGTCTTTAAAAGGGATTTGTTTATACAGTCAGCTGTACGTTGAAAGCTGCTCACTTGTTGCGTACATCCTGCTGTGGGCCGTGATCCCGCAACAGTAGCTGGTGCCCTTTTGCCCACACACTCTCTCAGTACAACTGGGATGAACATCAGCTGCAATCCCCCCAGCTGCCGTCTCACTCTTTGCTGTAAACTGATGAGTTCTAATCAAAATACCTCAGGGCATTTTGCAGTCTCTCAAAGTCACTTTCATGTTGCTTCATCTAGTGCTCTCTCTTAACAAGTATTTCAAATTGGATGATAGCACTAGAAGGTTTTACTCAAATACAAGCAGTGCCCATTTTCCAACCTTATTAAATCATAAAGCACTTGATTCATTTCCAAGGATTAGGTCCAAAATATCCTCTGGCTATATTGACCATTCAACAAATTGCATTATAAAGGCAGTGCTACACTAGAGTAACTCTAAAAGCCTGCCTTCCTTGGATTTTGCATGGTTATTATTCCAATCAATACTGGAGTGATTCAAATCCCTCATGATCAATCTCCAAGCCTTCTCCTTGGTGCTTCTCTTGTCTGTACAAACATTTCACAGATAATTTTTGTGACCTGCCCTAGGGGTCTATAACAACCACCAGCCTTTTCATCATCAACTGCTTCCCATACCACCTCTGGTTTATGGGACACAATGCAAATCCCTTGAGAAATCCATGCCCATCTTTCAGTATAGATGCTTGTCAGTTTTGTACTCTAAGTCTCAAAATTATAGACTTCTCCTGATTGGTTAGCTAGATATCACACCCCTTAAAGTGTTGATTCATTCAAAAATGATAGGCTGTTGAAGTCTAACAAGCCTCCTTACCATTCCCTGTCAGACACCAGAGCAGTTCATGTGGGACAGAACTTCTTAGCAGAAAAAGCAAGACGCTCAAAATCCAGCACTACATTTAGTATTTTGGTCAGAACATTCTAGTTCTGAAAAAAAAAAAATAAATAAAAAATAAAAAAATAAAAAGCCTTTTCTCCCACAAAAAAAAGATACTACAAACAGATACTACAAACATGTGGTCTGTCTCTAGTCAGGAGTATGGTTTTTCTGTTCCCTTATATTGACAAATTCATACTTCTAATGGGAAGAAAACCTATGGTGTCTATACTGCACAGTCAAAGGAAGAAAGCATCCCTTTTCTCCATCATTCATAGAAATGCATGGGTGTTTCTAGAACCCAATACCATGATAACATATCTTTTGAATTTGTACCTTGATGCAAACCCCACCTCGACACCCAAATTAAGGTTCATTATAATCTGTCTACTTCAGGGGCTAAATCAGTTAAAATCCAATGGAATTTCTATTCCATGCTCTCAGCAGTGTGACAAATTGAGGAAAAAGGCAGGGGCACATGAAGGGTGCACTAATTTCAATCACCTCATTTCCAAGTGTGTGAATACCAGAGAATGATTGGTTCTCAAATTTCATCATATGTGCAAGTATTGCTTTATTGTGAACATTTACATTAGCAGTTTAATCCCGTTAGGAAAAGAACACTGAAAATTGGTTTCAAAATGTTCCCTTCATTAAAACTGTTGCAATTTCTCTTGAAATAAAAAGCACGGTCTGAGCAAGTGAGAACCTAGCAGACGAACTGTTAGAAACATTAGACAAGGACCTCTCAACCCGTAAAAGGAAAGAAATTGTACTGTACATTTCCCAACTGAATTGTTGCCACATTTTAACATCATTTAGGGGAATAGAATTTTAAATAAAGGCTAGCAAACACATGTCACATCTTTAAAGAAAATCAGCCACAAAATAAAGAGCTTAAGATGTGCAAGGAAGCCCCATTCATACACGGCCACCCACACATTTTTTCTAACCTCTTTTCTGCTCTTTACAGTAGCTTATTTACAGTACTTCACTGCACTGGGAGACAGAATGATACTGTACCACCACAGGAAATCTATCTCAGTTTTGTGCTTCAGCAAGTTCCCATCTCAGGGAAGATTTTGTACTTAAGCCTGTCTTAAACCTTGTCTTAAGCCTTGATTTCTTGCATCTCATCTACTCAGTGTGTCGTGCACTGGATCCAGCGATGCACATAGCACCTTCACTGTCGTGTAAATGTAAGCAACCCAGGCATGCCACACAGGCACCAATGTTGGTTGCAAGACCAGATGTCAAGTGCAGAGTTTGCTTTGGAAATGGTGCTTTGGAGGAATATCTTGTAGCAAGCAAAAGCATTTGCTTTAGTTAAATTAGTTCATGCTTCCTTCAGTTCTGAGGCATGCATACAAGTAGTTATTGTGATCTGATGTATGGTCAGTAACCTGTTTCCATCTGTCCCCAACCTTCCCCAGATAGCAAACTATTAGCTAATAGAAATACCTACGATTTCAGTCTTTGGGCTATGCAGATTCAAATTATCTAAGATAAGCCATACACATATATATGAAGACTACTATTAATTAACTGAGGCACCTGTTCCTCCATAGAAACTCATGAGGATGATCAGGCTCCAGTCCCTTCCCTGAAATTGCTGCATTTCTAAACTTGCTTCTCCCAAATATGAGGGCATTTTGATATGGTTCACGCTCTCTCCACTTCTCATAAAAACTAAACCAAGGGAAGTATCACTGAAGTTAGTCTATTCTGTGGTCAAGCTTCTGTTTGGATGCATTTACACTTTCCAATAATAGAATACTTCATTTTAAGTTTCCAAACGCATTGAAAGGCAACACATTTCAAGCATTTAAAAGAAGCTTCTTCCACAAGCAGAAGCTACAGATGTTACTGGATGAATGGCATCAGTAAATTGGTTTGCTGATGAAATTTGCTTGCATCTCCTCCACCACTCGAATTTCCAATAATTTTGTCTTTCCGTGAAAACCACTTTAGAACATCAGTACTATTTACAAAAAAAAAAAAAAAAAAAAAAAAATCTGATCCACATGAGTTACAGAAAAGACTTAAACACTAATCTATGAATGAGACTAAACTGGGCGACAGAAGATTAATCCACAAAGGAGGAGTATTTGGTAGTTGTGTCAAAAAAATCTCACAGAAGCAACATCAAAAGTAGCAGCAGACAGCAGAACTCACACTCCTCCGGTTTCACTGCTATGATAATGTGTTGGAAATAGGAAAGTAGGAGTGTACTTACACCGGTAACTGCTGCCATAATGGTGGCTTGATTAACCCCACGTGAGAGGGAATAAATAGCCTAGCAGAAACTCCCAGTTTTGTCAATCTCTGTTGCCTCTTGTCTAAAAACAAAGGGGGAAATGCTGTCATTGCTCAGAACAGCCACCCATGACTTTAAATCTGAAAACGTTTAAAAGTTCTGCAGACCTGTTTTATGGTATGTCATGTGTAATGATACTGACAAGAACAGTGAGGGTACATTGAGACTACATTAACTTTTCCATAAGCTCACTTTTCATCTACCCTCTGACATCAGTTGTTCAAAAAGACTGCCGAGGAGAAAAAGTCAGTTTGTAGGGGTGGAACGGACATGGAAAACAGAGGCACATGCCATTAATTTTTCCTCGGCAGCTGATTTTGCATTCAGAAAATGAACCTTTTAGAATTGATTCTAACCTGCAAAGATGCAGTGAATGTGAGAATGCTCAGAAAACATTCCTCAGGACCAAGCTCCTGTTAGGAGGGAACCACACAAAGCAATATACAGAAATCCCATTTGACTTGGAAGAGCATAAAAGCTTCAATACAACCTAATTCCAGACAGTACGTAGGAAAGCATTTGAACACTTTCTTATGCTCTAGTGAAGCATGTGGCTAAAGTTAGAGATTTGCTTTTGTTCTTTTCAGAAGTACAAAGCAATGAACAGAACAGAAATATTCTCTTTAGTTTTCATGTGCTCTGTAAGGAACACCAAACCATGCCCTCTATGATGGAGTCCATAGATATCACATATCTCTAGAAGATATCCCAAAGCAGGACTGGGACACTTTAAAACAGAAATCCCAGACTCTGCAACATTACTATTTAGCTGAAGAGCAATACTAGTTCCAACCAGCAAGAAACCAATTTAACCAAAACTCTCACACAAAATTTCACAGCAAAGGAGGCATTACTGAAGAAGCACTTCATATAAATTGATTGTATTGTATCTATTCAGTATTGCTGTTTAGTGCCAGAAGTCCAGCATTAGCTCAAAAATGGCTGGGTCTGTGCTTACACAAGACACCCAGTCAAACAATTAGGAACCTAATCATTAAAGAGTTTAAGACAGAAAACAGATGTTCCAGCCAATTTTGTTATAGCTGGGAGCCTCTGAAGAGAGATGTCTGGATTGTTTAGCTTGCTGATTTCTGCAGCGCCAGAGATCGTTCTCGTTACTGTGTTTTGAAGCGGTAATTTCTGAATGATGATACTGGCAGAACTACAAACAAAGAATTACACTAATCCAATCTGGATGTTACTAACACATGTAAGACTGTCTTCAGATTTTCACAGGTCAAGCAGGATTAAACCCTTCTCCATTAATAAAACAAAAAGACACTCTTCTAGGACTTCTTAAAGTGTTTTTGCCTAAAAAGGCACAGGAGCCCAGAGTGGGCTCTAGCATTTTGTCCTGCAACAGGATCTTAAGGAATTTACTAGACTGCCAACGATCAAATTGCTTTAACCAGATAAAGCTCATCTTACTCTAAACATCTGCCAAAAAATAACCTTACTAACACAGAAGGGCTTCTCCAGAGCATTTCCACATAAAATTCTAGTGTAACTGATATCCAACTGTTGAGGAACAGCAAGCATTAAATTAGCCATGAATTGCAACTTCACATTAGTGCCAACCCTCCATTCCCTGATTTGGGAGGAAAGGACCGAGTATTGATTCAAACCTCTGGGTCCAAAACACAGCCTTTTGGGGTTTTATTGTAGGTTCAAGTTGGAAACTCAAAAAAAATATTTACAACCTCAGTTTTGGTATTACACACAGCAACTACCTGAATTCTTAAGGTTCTCTCTGGTTACAGTTGTTATAAGGAGAGCTAACAAGGCTCTCCTGTTGTAGTTGAGAACATTTCACTAAATGCAGTCAGAGTTTAGCCCAAACACAAAGTCCAGGATCCATTTCAACATCTTACCCAGACACTGGTAGGACCTTGACACAAAGAGCATCTTTACTGACTGTGCTGTAAAGAACAAGGAAAGGTATCCAAATACCTGCTGGCAAAACTTACCATTCACTGCACTGCCCATGCAAAAATAAAATCAGTTGGAAAGACCTGAGTATTCAAAATGCATACACAAGAGACAACGATTAAGTAAGATTGAACAACAAACTGTGGTTGCCACCCTTCTGAGAACCAGCTGAGCTAGCAATGGAGAGTCAGCCTTAACACAGAAAAAACAAGGTCTGTAGTTGTTGATGCTAAAGTTTCTCCTACAGACAAGAAATTCCATAAAGGTTGGGCTGACAGTACTTTATTTTCTTAGTATGAAAAAGAACTATTGTAATTGCACAAGAAGTATTTTCTTGACAGAAACAACAAAATACCCATTCATCTCTTAAATTTCCTGGTCTTTTTAGTAAACACAGGAAATCTGTGTTTACTAAACACAGACTGCATATCTATATTGCCTGTGTTTTTTCATATTAGGTGAAAACCCAAATAGCCACCAACAGTGCAGCTCTTGCAGATAAAACTAAGCTCCAAGTCACAGGGAAGTGAGCAATCTTTTTCCTTTCTATGACTCCAGATGCTTCTGGCTCATTAAAACAATCACTTCACAAGTTGAGTACCAACACGGTAAAATAACAGTGATATTAGAAGACAAACATCAAAATGTGCCAAGCACAGGTCTGAATTCTAAGAAAATTTATTTCCAGTTACCTAGGTTGATCATTTAAGGCAAGACTAAACTGGCTTTTAAGACTGCATTTCTCATATTTGAAATACTCAAAATTCTCAGCCAACAATATCTTCCTGTGCATTGCAAGGAAGATGTTTATTGTACAAGCCTCTAACATTGCCCAGTGCATAACCAAATAAATGGGAACAATGAGAAGAACAAAGTAGGAAGTTATCCCATTCACATAAACTCCTTGGTGTTTTTACCCAGGGGACAGCAACAGACAAGGACTCATAAGGTGGACAGAGCTATAGAATATATCCACAGAAGGAAGTAAAATAGAACAAAGTTCTCTCACACCCTTTGATACAGTCCTCAGATCTTAGAACCCAGCAGAAAGAGCAATTACTGCTAAGAACACATGTGGAAACAGCGCAAACCAAAGGTTAATATGCAAAGCCCTGAGGAAACCCAAGATGTACCTCATATATAGCAGTCCCTGCTGCCAGTCATAGCCTGCTGCATTTCACATATCCCCTCAACAAAGCTTACTTGGTGTCTTCATCAGTAGGAAAGCTCCTTTTCTTGACTAAAGCTAAGTAAGCCTGATTGTCTTCTGCTTCCATAGCCTCCAGTCTTTGTCCAGCCAAAATAAGCTGGCAGTAGTTAGGAAAATGGGCTTACTAGCACACCATCCTAGTAGAAAGCCATGCTCATTCACATCTGGCTCACACCTGGACAAATAAAACCATAAGCAGAGTAAGCATTTTGTTGTCTTCTCTCCTGCATAGATGTACTAGCAGACCTTGCTGAAGGCAACTCTTTCTTTGCCTACCTAATTAGGTTATTAGCCATGTTAGGGCTCAGGGTATAATGAATTAAACAGGAAGGCAGTGGCTTTAACCATTTATGGTTTTGCACCCCTACAATAGCAAGGAAAACCAAAAACCTTCAAAGGTGCTTTAAAGAAACCTTTAAAGGTTTCTGATTTTCAGGCACTACATTTCCCTACCAGGGCACATGCCAGCACAACTATAAACTGCATAATTAGGAGATTATTAAAGACCTGGAAACAGATGAGAAAAAAAAGACAGAAAAAGCAGATGTTATACCACGTTGAAATATCGCCAGGAATCTAACCTCAGAATTCCCATTAGCCACAACCACCTCAAACAAACTGGAAATGAGTAGTTATACAATAGCATAGCATTAAACTAGAATGCAGTGGGCAACTGGATGAAAGAAAGAAAGAAGAAAGAAAGAAAGAAAGAAAGAAAGAAAGAAAGAAAGAAAGAAAGAAAGAAAGAAAGAAAGAAAGAAAGAAAGAAAGAAAGAAAGAAAGAAAGAAAGA
>NC_048897.1:44904465-45012760 GCF_011077185.1 Oxyura jamaicensis | reverse complement strand
AGAAAGAAAGAAAGAAAGAAAGAAAGAAAGAAAGAAAGAAAGAAAGAAAGAAAGAAAGAAAGAAAGAAAGAAAGAAAGAAAGAAAGAAAGAAAGAAAGAAACCAATAAAAACCACCCTACTCCAGCATGAGAGGCACAGTTTCCCTGATCAACAGGAAACTTCCCCCCAAGCTCAGTAGCAGCTGGATCAAATCCTACCAGAAAAAGAAAATGCTCGTGATCTCTCTAGGACATGTCCAGTCAAGATAAGCAGAAAGATTCCAACTGCCTTTCACCAGACCAGAAAAAAGTTGCTGGCATATCTACTGCCAGATCCTGAAGAAGCATAGGTGTGCTTAACTTAAGCCAAGGTGTCCCACAAAACAAAGCTGATAACTCTTATAGAGCAACTCAAGAAAGGATGGTCTTCACCAAGTGCTCCATGCAACTGAGCCCCCAAATTCTGAATCTAACATACAAATAAAATCCATTAAACAGGGTTAAGGCATATAGATCTACTGCAGTTTCAGTTAACAGTACCATGGGATACACAATACTGAACTGCTTGGATTGGCAAACAAACAAAAAACACCAGAAGCTTCAGATGTTTATAAAGACTTAAATAACACTAAGAACGAGAAGAGGTGAAACTGGGAGAGGCTGAGGAATAGCTGAGGAGTATAAGGGGATATTTAAAGAAGGCAGTATACAAAGCAAGCAAGGCACATGATGCATTTCTATAATAAGGTGGATGCATTTAGTTTCTAGTGTATTACATCAAAGTTTTAGCACACCATAAAGTGTGTGAGGCTGTACATGCTGGTCAGAGTACTCAATGCCCGTGCTGAGAAGAAGCAGCTTCTATTTCTTCCCCTACTCCTCCATCCCAAAAATAAAAGCTCATGTGCGTTCCAGACTTACTCAAAGAGTCTGGGGAGTAGAAAAAAATAAGCAAAGAAAAATGTAAAGGAGAAACAAGAAAACAAAGTCCTCCACTGCTCATGCCACAGAAGTGGTTGGCCATGGAATGCACCACACGTCTATGCCAGGAACAGCTAGAAAAAGGGGTTCACATGCTCACGTTCAAAATGCTTTCAGCCAGACTGCCCAGCTGTTTGTGCACAGCTGCGTATTAGCAATGTTCTGTGGGCAGAATGCAACAGACCCAACAAGCCTGTCTTGCTGTGCAGAACATCTGCAGAAAAAAGACAGAATTACACTCAATTTAAAAAAAAAAAGAAAAAAGGGGGGGGTGGGGGGGGGGAAGGTAACCCAGATGAAGACAGCTAAAGAAAAGACATCTTTGAATTATTTTCTAATTTGGGTTGTACTTACAATACTTTTCCATTGCTCTCAGCAACCCTTTCTCAGATTCTCTCCTCTTTTTGTTCTATGTATTGTCAGTTTATGCGCCTTCACGGAGGAATTTAATTATTTGGAAAACTTTAAACAAACAAAAAGTTAAAAAAAAAAAAAGTAAGAGTACATAGGCTGCAACGAATGACTCTACTCAGAGAAGTTCTGACCAAGCAATTTCTGTCAAAAAGCATTATTCTGTATTAAGTTATGGATTTCAATTACATTTTTTATGGCAGATTTGACAAAGCCCACAATGACCTTTTCACTCATTTTCAGTCTCAGAATGAAAGTTAGGCTTTTCCAGGAAACTGAGTTTTTAATCCAGCTTCAGTTCACATGAGACAAGACACATTTTGCTCTTCTGTCAAGCAAAATACATTGTCAGTCTTCTGAATTTGTTCTCTGACAAAGATTTATCTCTGTTATCTGATCCAGAGGTAGCATTTTCAAAAGCACAGACTTGTATACTTGAGCATGACGGGACTTCAGTGAATCTCAGAAGAGAAATCCAGGAGTCTTCATTACTACAAGTCATTGCTCTGACAGCTGCTCAAGACGTCCTGTTGAAGGCATTTACATTTATTATAAGACCATCAGAAATTACATCTTCCAGCATTCGAAGCAGTTAAATGAACAGAGTTGAATCCTTGCCTGATACTACATGCACCTGAACAAACCTGCATTCCTGTGCCTTTGCTGAATATCTGTTGAGAACACTGCATGCTCCTTTTTTTCTTCAGATCTTCCTTACAGCAGGTACTTTCAACCAAAACCTTCTGTAATTTAGAAAGCTCAACTACCAAGAGCAACAGAGAAAATCTGAGCATATGGAACAGGAGCATAAACTTGGTCAGGTATTCTAAGCACATGTATTCTAAGCACATTCTAAGCACAGGTATTCTAAGCACATTCTAAGCACAAACCAGCTTTATGGCCGTAGGTCACAAAAGCAATTTGCTCTAGGAACAGAACCTACAAACTCATCCCAGCATACCAGAGGAAGCATGAGCAAAGATCAGGATTCTTTGCTACACCTGTCTTTTGGACAAAGAGAATCCTCCACAGGGTTGTTAATCACTACCAGCGTTAAAACAATACTCTGCTTCAATGCCAGAGTTGCCTTTCAAATGGCTTAGAAACAAACTCTTCTCAATAGGGAATTCTGCAAGCGGAGCTTCATGCTTGAAAGATCAGACCAAACTACGTTCCCATCTCACTTAATCTTGTGCATAAATCTGCTCAGGAAAGGAAACTTCAACTTCACTCGAACCAACAGCCTCTGCATTCTAGGCAACATAGGTCATTTAGAAACCCCAAGTACGCTCATATAAAGTAGACACCACAGCAAGGACATATGGTCCAATAAATGCAACAGAAATGAAGCAACAACAGCAAAAACATTAACAACTTCAACAGCTGGTGATCAGTCTTCTAGTTCTTTTGCCTTTAACACAATAAAATAAAAAGAAAGTTCTGTTTTATATGAAGCCTAAGGGTCTGAAACAAAGCTTATCAGAAGATTCCCACAATCCCCTTTGGACAGCCACGTCTTCAAACCAAAGCTATTGTCTTCTGCTGAGCATCTTTATCATCTAGAACAAGTACCTTCTCCTCCTGCCATCACAGGCTGCTCTTCATTGGATCTTGTTCAAACCAGTTCTGCCTGTACTCATCACTTGCAACTCACTTTCAGTTCCATCTCACTCAGATGTTTCTCAACTTCCTGATTTTCTACCCATTGCTTCCTCAGTATACACCTACCTCTCCCACACCCATTTTCATCTCATTTCTTTTTCTCATGTCTGACAGTTTTTATCCTTCAGTTATAATTATTTTAAGCTCTTTACAAAATACACCTTCCACTTCAGTTGGAAGTGGAAGCCACCAGCTTAACATTAACTATTCTGTCTAGTCGGCCTGATGTAGAACTGGATAAGAATCAGTCTTCCCATGCCATGAAGTTTCCTGAGCTTTGCCTTTTGTTTGTTTGTTTCACAGTGAGATAAAACCAAGATTGTTTGATACTTTTATTAAAACCAAAGAGAGAGATGTCTATCTCAGTAGACAATAAATCTTGCAAAGGTATTCATATGGGAAAACCCTCAGTCTACCTAATTAACTGGAGAATTATTTAAAATAGCTCCCAGATCTCAAGTTAATGTTTTTCCTACTGTGCTGAGGGAGTCAGTACCACTTTACCTCCTTTCTCCCAAAATTCAATGTTGAGCTGGAAAAGCATTCCAGATAAAATACTCCATTCAGGTGAATATAGTCTCATCAACTGTTATGGTTTCAACAACCAAAGTGCTAAAATGTTTAGCCGCATTTGCCTGGACTTCTCTACAGTCCTTCTTAAAGAAAGGCCAATTCTTGTGTGAAAGTCCAAAGCTTGCATGAAGACACCTAGGCCTAACACCTCCACGTTGAATCCAGACCTCCAAAACCATTTTTGAACATGTCAAAATTATTCTTGCGTCCTCCTTCCTAATCATTAACAATGATATCCTCTGAAAGATCTTAATTCCATGCAAGAGCCATAGGACAATCTTTGGTGAGTGTTACATGGTTCCATAGGTTGTTTCTGAGCATTAGCCCAAGGTGCACATACCTTCTGCTGATCTTGGCTTTTAGTCATTTAAGATGTCATCACCTTCAACTATCTGGGCATATATAAATGCAGACTGGCACCTATCAGACATCAACCCTTGGTACAGTGTAGTATCATTAGCAGATTTTTATGTATAGAACAAGATTATTCTGAAAAACACAAAGCCAAGCAAGTTCTCAGGGGGTAGGTAGCAGCAGATGCTACACAAAGAGCATCTGACTGCATATTTTGTTCTAAGTTCTCCCATTTTATTTTTACTATTTTCTGAACCAGAGGCCTCTTCTCTGGTTCAATAGAGATTTTCCATTAATGTACCTAAATGTTTTACAGCTCTTACATGTCGTTTCTCACCTAGCTTCTATTTGTACTCAGCCCACCAGCCAGTCTATCACTCATTACTAAGTTCTTAAACACCTTTATGTTTTTGCCCCACAAAGCTCCCCATTGCTGGGAGATGCTGCCAGCAATACCTCCTTTATGCTCTCCTTTATCATAATGCATGTATGTGGGTGCCTGATGGGTGTGGAGGGAAATCCAAACAAGTATATTAATACAAAACAGGCACCACTGCTACTACCACATATTGCCTCTGACTTCTATGGCAACATTGCCAAATCTCATTTTAAGGTTATACAGATTATTTTTGAAGCCATACACCTTACAGAAGTGTTAGTGAATCTTTGCCTTTGTTTTTACATAGCAAAAGCCAAAGGACACTAAAATGGAGGTAAAATGGAGGCACAGAAACAAGACAAATGGTGTATATCTTTATTTAGGTCTGACAGAAAGAGTAAGGAAGATGGCAGACACATTGACTTAGAAGGTCAGCAGTTCAGACTTCTGACTTTGTCAAATCAGATGTTTTCACAGTGTTAAGTCTTTATTAAATACTAGCAGACCTAATTGTTCCACTGTCTTCTTGAAGTTCAATAAACTGCAAACAGCTTTCATTAAACACAGACCTGAAAATTAAAGCTTGAAGAAATACAAATTTAGATCTTGTGGGAGGGTTTGGGAGTGGAGAGAGGCTTGGAGGAATACAGGGAAGGGCTGTAAGTTGAGTATGTAAACTTTTATAGCTGAAATTATCCTGAAGGATGCTACATTCTCACAGTTCCCATCTCATCACTAGCCTCTGTTTTTTCTCCAAGAAATTTTGTAATTTTTCCCTGATTTAATTATCTTTGTAACTGAATTAGTTTGTCAGTATGCAGAAGACAAATACAACTAGTCATGGGTGATAAAGCCTTGTATATCTTTTATTGTACTGCTCCAACTCCCTATCATCCCTCCTAATTTTTAATTGAATGTTGCCATTAAGTGGTTCCCTTTAATATGCAGCCAGCAAGCTTTCTTTAGCATGCAAACTCCTGTACTCCCAGAATAAGCACCACTGGCATGACATTTCTAATTCTAATTATTTTAGATTTTGTAACAGTCATTAAAAACAGAGGGATTTTCAATATTCAATTAAGAAACAGGCCAACAGCCTAAGAAAGAGCCTTTGCAAACACACTGAAGGTATTCTCAAATATTAAAAAAAAAAAAAAAAAAAAAAAAAAGCTGCCAGAGGAAATGAGCATGATTTCTAAAGCTGCTTTCCAAAACTGCTGTTAGAGATAGCAGGATAAGCTGTTGTAATCCCAGGTCTGGAAGCAGGGATACCACAGCTTTCAGACTGCTGTAGGCAGTAACCAGGAGACCTTTCCCCCCGCGCAAACCCATTTCCAGCCCACTGAAGTGGGAAACGCAAGCAGTGATATCGTGGCCAGTTTCTGCCACCAAACAGATGGTGACTGCTGGAAGCCAGCAACACAGATCCTAGTCACCGAAACTTTATTGGGAGCGCCCACCAGTGTGAATAAATGTCTTTAGACGGACTAATTAAAAGGACTCTTTTCATTAGTTAGGACCATCTGTTAGGCCACAGACCTGGTAGAATTGCATACAGGTGGACATTCCTAGGTGGGAATCTGGGAATCAGCAAAAGAGCATCTCATGGCTTGTAAAGCTATTGTGTCCCAGTAACTGACTAATGAGGCTTCATGCAGCATGTTCCTTCAGTCTGTATCCACAAAGATTTTTACCCCTCTGCCCCAAGCTCAGTTGGATAGGTACTGACTGGTGCACCAAGCTCCAAGTCAGATTAGCTTTCCTGGCCAAACTTTCCAAGTGTTTCTGGATGCATCACAAGTGCCTGTATCCCTTCATAATTCCACTGGTGTTTCCATGCAGCAGCAAAATGAAAAAAAAATAACTTTTCAAAGATGACAAAAGACCAGCTTGTAAAAGCTCAGGAAAAAGTATACATGGATGAATGTGAACTCCATGATAATGAGCTTGAGTGCAGAGAGGCTTGTGGTAGCAAATTCTTTTGCTTGAAGTCTTTCACATACTGCAAGGTAATTCATATAAGACTCTGAATTTAAGCTCTATGCACTCTGACTCAACCTCTCTTTGAAACCCATATACACAAGATGGGTATAGTGCAGTGGGCCAGACCTGCACTACTACTTATTCTTGCCCCTCGCTCACCCTCAGCCCAGGGCATAGCCCCTTGTCACTACCAGATTGCCTGCATTTGACAGCCATGCTATGGAACAAAAGGGCTAAAACCCAGCCCCAGGCAGCTTTAGATTTTGGATGTCAGCATTTTCTATTACAATTCACAAGAGCAGGTGCTTGCTTCGTTGCTGGCAATTGCCACAGGCACTCAGAGCCCTGTCAGGCTGGTACCCAGCTCCCTAATGGGGACAACCCCTTGTGGGCCTTGGGTCTACTTCAGTAGCCAGGCTGCCAAGGGTTTGCCTTTGTTACATCCCCCATTCTTTGTCATAGTACAGTCAGCTACTGTACAACAGCTTAAGGCAGCTATAAATACTGCTTACCAGCCAGAAGTACCCAGAGAAAACTGGGGTGTTGTAACGCATTGTGATCATAGATAGATCTTGACTACTGCTTTTGGCTTTTTTTGTGCCATTTTCATGGTTTTTTTTTGTTTGTTTTTTTAAATCCAGGAACCTTGATTTTAAATTCTGTACAACATTCAACAGACTTCAGTAACAGCAGAAACTGCCACATATTTTGCTTAGTACTTTATAGGAACATAGTTCACAACTACCTTGCTTTGCTTCCAAAATTTAAGCACTAGCAAACAAGCCAGTCTCTACATAGTAACCAATTATTAACATATATTTTCCCTCAATATAGCTGGAAATGTAAGGAACAAACTGTATGGTACAGAATCACACAAGGCTTCTATTCATGTACTCTAGAGCAAAACAACCATGCTGGTTCAGAGAATGGCTGGAGGCAGCCGTGAAGACAGCAAATGAACCTTACTTAAGAACTACATAGAGATGACTTCAGAAACTGCACCTTATTTCTGAGCTGAGAGAGCACGCTCCAGTTTGGCATTCACTAACTCAAACATACTAAACACGTGCCAAGACTAAATGCCCAGATAGTGATTTCTCTGATTTTAATAACCAGAGGAACATCCTGCTCTTTTTATAAGACCTGTTTATTTAAAGACCAAGTTTTGATCTCTATCTGGACCCCTCAGTCCTCACACAATCTGACATTCACTAGTAAGTGAACTCCAGCTGAAGCCCACAAGATCTTCTGACTGCTCGGGGCTTTAAAAATGCCACCATGCTTTTTATCACACTTACCCCTGTGGAAGGTTAAAAAACCCAGATCTAAGCATTTTAATACAAGTACTCTTCATTACAATTCCCCAGCACTATGTTATATACTACCAAGACTTCTGTGAGTAACAGCTGAAAGGAGACTTCATTGCTAAAATATAAAGTTCTGGAAGAAAATGTTTTCAAGAAAAGTTGTTTCGGGCCTTAGAATATATAAAAGGTCATTTAATTTTTTCCATTATACATCACCTTTAGATGGACAAAGAGTTAAGGCAACGCAGACATCCAGGAAGCTAGCTAGCCAACATACAAAGAGCTTAAAAAAAAAAGCAGAAAGGCCAATATGTTCCTATTTACAATATTTTGTGACCCTAACCTAATCATCATGTTTTATTATTTCCTCATTTTATGACTCTGCTCTTTCAAGTGAGCCAGCAGCCAACATTTCATCTCCACTGGCCAAAGGAGCAGCCAAGTGCCTGCTTCACAGCCAACATCAGTAACTGAGCCACAAGCAGCTAATATGAGGTTGTGAATGCATGAAGTAGCAGCTGATGCCCTTCCACTGGAAAATTAGACTTGAGCTTTAGGCACCTAAGGATTCTCTTTTGACTTTAATTCATGCTGGGACCCAAATATTTGATGAATTTTGGATTTAAATTAGGGCAGCCAGCAGAACTATGCTGATTTATGCCAGCTGAGGAACTGACTATATTTTAATACTACATTTTTTTATTTTTTATTTTTTTGTGCAGGAATAAAAACAGGCAAGAATTCAAGCCTAAAGCAAAATGCCACTGTGCAATTTCAAGGCCAAATAGAAGCATGTGTGCTGAAATCAGAAGCCTCCAATTAAAAAAAAAAAAAAAAAAAAAAAAGAAACACTTGATAGAACAAACATCATCCCAGTGTGGGAGACCACAGATCTCAGTAGAAGGCCTTCAATAGCCAGCAAGAGGATTCACATATATCAAAAGCTGGTCAAAAGCTGTAATACGGCGTGCTCCCTTACACTGTACAAACAATCCTCAGATTTCTTCAGGGGATACCTCTAAAAGCAACCAAGCCACTTGTAGCTTAGCTGTACAAAATGGTTATGGTTCATTCGCATTACCTGAGATTCACATATTGCTCTGCAGAAATGCCATTTCCTTGCAAGACTTTAAGCCCTGCTAATGACCAGCAATCCTGTCCTCCTAACACTGTTCCTGGGAGCATAGCAGAGAGACATACCAACACTAAAGCCTGTTTGAATCCACTATACCTGAATTCATAGCGAGACTAAAACTAGCAACCCATATTTAAAGGCCATCTCACCCCAAAGCTTTACAAGCCCCTAGAAGACTTGAACCTGAGCATGCTCTGAAAAGACATGCCCTTGGGGATGCTCCACCTAGAGATACACTGGGTGGATTTGCTGTCAAATTGAGACTCCAGTTATAACTTGTCTATATCCAGCAATGTTTCCAGGAGAGAGAGAGTCTGAAAGATCTTGTTTAAGTTTATGCTTACTGACTGACTAAGGCTGGATAGAGCCCAAATACACTAAACTCACTAGGATCTTCATCTAAGGACTTGTACTGCACTTCAGCCCTTACTGACCTCTTGCACAGGACCAAGCAATACTCCCTCAAAGACGGAGCTGTTCCAAAGCACTAGCCTTACAGAGAGACAACAGTTAAGTATTTGCAAAGAAAACTGGTCATCCCTGGGCATCCCAAATTCAAACAAACCACTCTTGCAGCATCCTTCTCCTCTACACATATAACTCAAATGGAGCTTGATACATCAGCTATACAGAATTCCTAAATAGGAACAGCAATGTGATTTCAAACTTCTGCTAGAATATGAAGTAGACTTCAGAGAGAACTTAGAGCAGTTAAGATGCATGTAAAGCAAGAAATATGATGCTTCGGTTAACAAAACCATAGTCAATTGGTTTGATAGTATATTCTTATGGGCATGTAAACATAGCATTAAACTTATAGCACATCTGGAATTCTATGTCAGCCTATATATGGGGAAGAACTAACTAGGTAGGATCAATATGGCAGTTTCCCCTTAAAGAGATTTTTTTCCAGTACGCATCTGAAATGCCAGTCCATACACCTGAGTTGCAAGCTTATATTCAAGGGCATTCCTTATAAAGGCTTGTTTTCTGACAAATATGAAAGAATTTCTGCTTAAGTGGCTTGCAGATGATGCTATAGAATATTTTAACCTGAGCCTACACCAATAGTAAAGAATATTCATGGTTTCACGTTTACCACATACATTGCCTGTTGAGGATACTCTTTTATGGCACAATGATAAATTGAGGAAAAATATGTTTAGAACATATTTCATTATTAATGCTTATTTCATAAGCATTAATATTTAGAGTATAGAACATAACTTGTCATCCCAACTCAGCAGAAAGGTTGGGAGTAGAAACAAGTGCCTAAGCACAGGAATGGCTTGTGGGTTTAGTGTATACTGCAATAGCATCCTGAAACCAATGGCAATAGCAGAAGCCCAACAAAAGGAGCAAGACTGCTCAGCTAAATATGCCATTACAATGCATGCACAGTTGTTTTATTATACACAGGCCAGTAGAAGATTGGTGCTCATCACCTAACAGCATATGATCACGTTTGCTTCAGAAGCGGATACAGACAGGCAATGCAGATGTCCACAGATGCTACACAAGCAATGAAAAGCTACGTGCATGGGAAAAGTGGACAAACTTTGCCCTCTAACAGATGATGTGCCTGCATAAAGGCAGACTGATATTTTCCCTCACCACATATCAGGGGATAAAGAGATGTTATAAAATATTCCATTTCTTGATTACATACAGCCATAAATGCCAGCTTGTTTTAATTAAAAGGCTAGAACATCAGCATTTAACAGCGTTTATAGACACCGCTCAGCAGAGAACTTCCCTTTACCCTCCTACAATATGCCACTCACTACAACATGCATTTCCCCACACCACATGTGACACTTGCATTTCTCTACAGTTCTGTTTGGGACTCCCAGGATATTTTATAAATTCTACACAAATTAAAATAATGTGGAGATGACAGTGCTCATCTCAGTTACCTAGATATGGGCTTGAATGTACTCCATTTACTTCCACAGCACTGCAGTCACTGCCTCTGAGCAATTTTGTCTAAAATGATTCTTCTAGAGCAGAATAAACGATAATTTCCTAATGCCTTAAGGAGGCTGTTGCTAGCTTCCAGTTGGGCTGTAAATATTTGCTGTGCATTATATAACATAAATGATCACTATTTTGTGCTGTAATGGTCTTCATTACATTAGCCTGTTTTCAGGACCTTTACCTCAGGTTTGAGGCATTTATTACTTTTCCCCCCTCCTCTCTTCAAATAATGGTTTTCAAGGCTTGACAGTGGTAATCAATGTAAAGAGCTAATTTTATGGTATAGTTTTGTACTCATGCTATTTAAAACCAGCTTTGATATAAATAATAGAAGCAGCTATGATATAAATAATAGAAGCAGGCAGAGACCACATGAAATAGCTAATTTAATTTGATTACAAAATTATTAAAAACTATTTCTACAAATTCACTAAAGGCTTTAAGATAGGTCTCCTAAAGCTAATGCAATAAGCACAGTACCATCCACCTCTAGGCAGACAAAACCCAAGAGTCAAGTTTCCAACAATCAGGATGCAGTTAGAAGTGTCATCACCACTCAGATGCGTTTGGATGTTTTTGAGTGGGTGACCCCCTTTTGGTCACTTTTTCAAAAAAGCGAACCAAGAATCTCAGGCACTAGCTTGAAATAAGAAAACAGGGCATTAAGATTAGCATCAATACTAAGATTAAAAATGAAAGCTGAAGAGCTGGAAGTGACAGTGCTTCCCTGTAAAAGCAAGGGAGCTGACTCCACTGAAAACATAGCCCATGTTACCATTTCTGCAGTCAACAAATAGCATATTTTCACCCAGCACTCTGAAGAAGCTATTAGGAATCAAATCTCAAGATTTAGCTTACGCTTTCCCCTTTATCTCAGGCAATTTACCTGGATGCATGCAGTCAGTTCAAAACTGAGTGACAAAATACCCAAACCTGGCAGTCCACAATTGGACCATCACCCACTAACAGTGAGCAAGGCCTTGCCTACTTCCCTGACCTCAGCCCACACACAGCCAAGAGTTACCCATGACAGTATAATTGTTTCAGGAACCTCTAAGCCCTTAACCTCAATGCTCATGGCAATGAGTTCCAAAAATTAACATCAGGAGTGAGGTAAATCAGTTACCTACCACATGAAGTCAGACTTGCTTATATGTATATTAATGTTTATATATACCCAGGGATACACTGGCACAGCCTCAGACACAAATTACTGAGAACTCAGTGCAATGAAAGCAGGCTAAGCACAATCCTGTAGAACATGAGAACAGCCCTGAGATTCCTGTAGCACATCAACATGTAATGACACTTTAAAATATGACATCTTAAGCCAAACACATTGGTAAAGAGCACACAATTACTTGTCCATAAACACCCCCTCTGGCTCCTGAGATGCAACCACTTCCCTGCAGAGCCCAGGGGGCAGTTGCAGTTATACTCACTGACACCTGCTGAGTTTTTCCCCTCTTGTGTTGCAGAAGTCATCAGCTGCTGCTTAGAATAGCTCAGATGTGCTTTTGCACAAATCCAGCAGAATGAGCTGACCCTGAAGGAGGCAAGATCTCATCTTATGTTACAAGACACTCACCATCCAACTGCCTTTTTTTTTTTACTGCATTCCTTCGCACTCCACAGAAGAGACTAAGGATTTATTGCATATTTCTGTCACTGTTCTAGATATACTGAAATATAAAACAGCACTATTTTTTTAAATAGAAAAACAAGAAGAAAATTTAAAAGCATGCATCCATCTGAATAACGTTAAAAACAAATGTTAAAACGAGCTGACAGGAAATTGTGAGCTAAGATTGCTACTCGGTTCTTTCTGCAACTCACATCAGCACTCCTTCCTGTCCTTCCCTCTACATCAGAGGCATGTTTACTTAAATACATTTATTTCATTTAGCTGTGAGCTGCTCCTTCCTCTGCAAAGCAGATAAAAATCAAGCAGAGAGTGATCAAATACTTTAAAGAGATCAGCAGTCAGAAGGACATGGCTGTTTTACCCTCCCTTCTCTACCTTCCTCCTAGAAGGAATTGTGGAGGCTTACTGAGGACAAAAGGGAACTGGGTCTCTCCAGTTGCTTCTGACCCCTTAATTACAGCAGCAGGGTAGAAATAAACCCTGGCTTTTACCTTTATGGCCTTTGATTTCTGACATGGCAAGCCTATCTGAAGAAGCATTTTAATAACAAAATTCCTCATCAGAAGGAGGGGGAAAAAAATGTCTGATGTTCCCTTTCTGGTACAGTAGATTGGAGACAAGAGTGTGACCTTTCTGTTCAACAAAAAATTAATGTTTCTTTCAGTTGAAATTGGTAGTGGCTACTTCACATTACACTCCTGCTCTTTAGTTCATAAGAATCACCTCCCAGTCTGAAAGTTCTGCCTGAATGTTACTGTGATGTGTTAAATGCAGTGAGCAACTCATCCTCATAATGAAAAAGAACAAAAGCCTCAAACTGACTAAAACTACCCCATAAGACTATTAGAAATAACAGGTTAAAAAGTTACTTCAGGTTCAAACTGAATTGTTCTACTTAATCTTGATATAGTTCTGTAAAGTTTTTCTTTGCTATTTTGATCAATTTCTAAAATGAAAGCTCCAGTTTAAAAAAAAAGAAAACCCATAAGTGTATAAAAAATTATCAACTAAAATGAAATCACTGAATATGCCCTGAATTTGTGACAGCTTTGATTAACTTGGTTAATTTTCCAGCACTTTTTTTTTTTTTTTAAGAAAGAAAATCCCCTTTATGTAGCCCTTAATAAAGGGTTATTTACAGACTCTGCTTCAACCTACAGCCACTTTTAATAACCTCTTCTGTTCACATAAAAGTCTGTAACAGAATAATGCGAAGTCTGGGACAGATCCTCAAGCCAGTATAAATTAAAGCAACTCCCCTGGTAGATTTATGTTAGCCTGACATTGCGGTGCTTCACTTCAGCAGAAGGCATTGCTGGTTATGATTAGTTTAAAATAGATATATTCTACAGAATAGTATACAATACTGGTTTAAAAAATACAGGTAAAATTATATGGTGTCATTCTTTCAAGTGTACAAAGCCAACCCATGTACATCAGCAAGTACATGGTCTGTTATGTACTAGAGATCCAAGCACAAGCAGTGACAAGTGAGTGGGCCAGCCCCATAACTTGCAGCACAGACATCTATTTCAGGGGCCCCACTATCAATTTAGATCAGACCACCATTTCAATAAACTTCCTCTTTTCCTCTGTGCAAATTCTCATGTAAGATGCATTTTTGGAAACCAACTTCTAACAAAAAAAAATAAATTTGGGCATCTTTGTTGACAGTATACTAGATGAATAATAGTAAAACTTCACTTCTCATAGGGCCATCCAAGAAATGACCTTTTTTTTTGTGCGAGGAAGCAATCCTTCATTTCTCTCTGCAACAGAAGAAAGCCTCCCTGAAGAGCTTCCTACTATTCTGTAGGGTGTCTGAAAAGAAGGGGAATTGCTGTTAACCATGCCTTTCAGGCTCCATTGTTATCAGCATTCAGTTTATTTCTTTGCCCATTTTCCCCTCACCTTTTGCTATTTATATTTCCTCAGGCAGAGTTTCCTTGCTTTCTAAAATGGAGAGACCCACTTGCCTCATGAGAAGATTTTCAGAGGTAGAAAAAAATAATTCAGAGAAACGTCACCTGAAGTTTTACATGTTAGTGCAACTTGAAGGCACAGGGGGTTCTTTCTCCTGCACATCTACACCTCCATTTTACAGGATAAACCCACAGCATAGGAGCAGGTTGTGTGTAATTCCCCTCCCTGCCACTAGCTCCCCATGAATGAAGTGTTGAGTCAATTAAATTTGCACACACCATAACCTCCGGAGGTGCCAGAAACCTTAGGTTTTGTTGTTAACTCCCACTCTATGGGATCCACCCAAGGGTACTGAGAGAACTGGCAGAGGAGCTGGCCAAGCCACTATCCATCATCTATCAGCAGTCCTGGCTATCGGGGGAGGTCCCAGCTGACTGGCGGCTAGCAAATGTAACGCCCATCTACAAGAAGGGCCGGAGGGCTGACCCGGGGAACTACAGGCCTGTCAGTTTGACCTCAGTACCAGGGAAGCTCATGGAGCAGATCCTCTTGGGAGTCATCATGCGGCACTTGAAGGGCAAGCAGGCGATCAGGCCCAGTCAGCATGGGTTTATGGAAGGCAGGTCCTGCTTGACGAACCTGATCTCCTTCTATGACAAAGTGTCGCGCTGGGTGGACGAGGGAAAGGCTGTGGATGTGGTCTACCTTGACTTCAGCAAGGCTTTTGACACCGTCTCCCACAGCATTCTCCTCAAGAAACTGGCTGCTCTTGGCTTGGACTGGCGCACGCTTCGTTGGGTTAGAAACTGGCTAGATAGCCGGGCCCAAAGAGTTGTGGTAAATGGAGTCAAGTCCAGTTGGAGGCCAGTCACTAGTGGCGTCCCCCAGGGCTCGGTGCTGGGGCCAGTCCTCTTTAACATCTTCATCAATGATCTGGACGAGGGCATTGAGTGCACCCTCAGTAAGTTTGCAGATGACACCAAGTTAGGTGCGTGTGTCGATCTGCTCGAGGGTAGGAAGGCTCTGCAGGAGGATCTGGATAGGCTGCACCGATGGGCTGAGGTCAACTGCATGAAGTTTAACAAGGCCAAGTGCCGGGTCCTGCACCTGGGGCGTAATAACCCCAAGCAGAGCTACAGGCTGGGAGATGAGTGGTTGGAGAGCTGCCAGGCAGAGAAGGACCTGGGAGTGATAGTGAATATGAGCCAGCAGTGTGCTCAGGTGGCCAAGAAGGCCAACAGCATCCTGGCTTGTATCAGACATAGTGTGACCAGCAGGGCTAGGGAGGTGATCGTCCCCCTGTACTCGGCTCTGGTGAGGCCACACCTCGAGTACTGTGTTCAGTTTTGGGCCCCTCGCTACAAGAAGGACATCGAGGTGCTTGAGCGGGTCCAAAGAAGGGCTACGAAGCTGGTGAGGGGCCTGGAGAACAAGTCCTACGAGGAGCGGCTGAAGGAGCTGGGCTTATTCAGCCTGGAGAAGAGGAGGCTCAGGGGCGACCTTATCGCTCTCTACAGATACCTTAAAGGAGGCTGTAGAAAGGTGGGGGTTGGCCTGTTCTCCCACGTGCCTGGTGACAGGACGAGGGGGAATGGGCTAAAGTTGTGCCAGGGGAGTTTTAGGTTAGATGTTAGGAAGAGCTTCTTTACTGAAAGGGTTGTGAGGCATTGGAACAGGCTGCCCAGGGAGGTGGTGGAGTCACCATCCCTGGAAGTCTTCAAAAGACGTTTAGATGTAGAGCTTAGGGATATGGTTTAGTGGGGACTGTTAGTGTTAGGTTAGAGGTTGGACTCGATGATCTTGAGGTCTCTTCCAACCTAGAAATTCTGTGATTCTGTGATTCTATGCCTACTCTCAATGATAAAACGAGAAATGATTTTTAGAAGTAGGTAGAACCCCCTAGTCCTAGTTGTCAGGAGTTAAAACCAAGGCCTCTACCACCATTATAATTCTTTAGACAGTTATTCCATTTTAAATTAAAACATTTTATATTGCTTTCATATGAAACATGAAAATGAAAAACCAAAATTCTTAAGTTGCCTACAAATCAAACTCAAAAACAAGGATAATGGGATTTAATCTAGATTGAATCTCTGCACATTTTCAACATCAAACAGCTGAGTTAGTCAGCAAAGCAACTGCATAATTTAAAGAGCTAGAAATCATCCAAGAAAGGACTGATAGGTGCCAAACATGTCTTTTCCATGAAAGAAACGCTCTGCAACCTGAATGACCAATTTCTCTGCCACTCCAAAACAAAAGTAGGCTAGATATGCTTTGCAGCTAGCATCTGATGTATACCACATTCTCACCTTGGTAACAAGATCAGAAGAGAATATACAAGGGGTGTAATTTTCTCCTCCTTTGTCACATCCCAAAGTGTTAAGTACATGTTCTTTTCGAGCAATCCTTATACAAAAGGATAAAATGAACAGCAGTGAACTTCAGTCTATTAAATGTCACCCCAAAATAGGTAATTACCATATGCACATTAAAATGATGCACTCCTTTTCTTAGAGGTTCCCTTTTACTATCTAAAGATATTACTAGATCTTAATTGATACGTCAATGAAATCTCTTAGAGCTGCAATTCAGACATCTAAAACTTCACCTAGCAGCTAATTCTAAACAGTGCTGACAAAACTAGGCCAAAATCAAACAAAAAAAATCACTAAGCACACAGTGCATGTGTTAGAGCTGGAATTGCATACAGAACCTTGAATTCATGTCTGTGCATATGATCTACATGAGTCACTTCTGTTCCTCTGTGGAAAGATTTAATGCATCCCTGTCTGTGCCCCTACCTGTGAGCTTCACTGTGAAATACAGATACATAAAAACGTATCTACATCTTTAAAAATATAGGATAAGGGGATAGGTACCATCATAAACATCAGCTGAGCGGTGCAAATCAAGAATTACAGGCAGACTGCTTATGAATCTACTTGGATTATTCATTGAGGAGAAAAAAGGAAAGGCACGCATTTTGGTTGTTTTAGAGGATTTTTCTGTGAAATTCTGGGCTATTTGGACAAACTGATTTAGCTTCATCCCAAAGAAACACTTAACGGGGAGTCTATTCTCCAACACTTCCGTCCCCAGACCCTTCCTAAAACACAGGACAAGGGAGATAAACCCTTAGGGAGTTAAAGGCATCATAAGAGTGGCTGTATTCACAATGCATCAAGGGGAGCCATGAGGAAAAATTGAATATCAAAGTAGACAGTGGAAAGCTCTCCAGGACAAAGGAGCATTTTGTTGTTGTTGTTGCTGTTGTTCAAGATGTCCTAGCTAGTTTTGTTCTTGTAGAAATTGACAAAGCTGTTTGTGCTTATACATTATTTAACACAGTAGAGGGTATATACAAAAATACACTGACAGGCTGAACAAACCCTCACATGCTTGAGATCTACATTAACTTTCAAATACTCATCTACACCCTTCCAGATGTAAAGCAGCTGCCACTTACCATGAACAAAGGATTTTTTCTAGAGGAGCTAGAGAACCCAAAAAGTTACTTCAAAAGGAAGCAAACATCTGAAAAGCCACATCTACATGTAAAAGATGTAATTATAAGGTTGTGTCATATCACAAATCAGATCACGTAATCTCCAACAGAAACAGAAGTCACATGAAGATTGGCTACCATCTACCTGGCAAGGTTTCCCCTATCCTTTCATGCACTTTCTTTTATGCTCAATACTCAGAAGCTGTTGCTTATAAAATTTTCCCAAGCCCACAGTTTTCTGCTTAGCTAAGTTTTCCTTAAATGCCTATCAGCACCTCTCTGCTCATAGTACGAAATGTTTCCTTGCTTCCTCACTGCAGATTCTTATGTAGTGAATGTCCACCACAACCCAAAACCTGAGGAAAATTTGGAAGAGGGCATGGCAAAGCTACAGGTCTCCAAAAGCTTTCAGCATAGAAGTGAGCTTGTGTGTGCCTATTCCAATGAGACAGTTTTCTCCATCTGAGTCAAAAGACAGGTGCCATCCAGTCTCACAGCAGACCCAGCCTAGCCAGCACTGATGAACCCACACAGGCTCGATGCACAAAGCTACCAGCTCTGACACGAGCTACAGCCCCTGCTCCACAGACCTGCTTTCTGCCAGAGCAGCAGGAAAATACAGGGAACCAGTCTGCTTGTTTGGGTTTTATTTTTCACACCTCAAAGAATTCAGCACGTGGGTATTTGTGCTGGGACAGCCACTGCCACCATGCTAAAGAGACGGAGCTATTGACTAGGATTGCTGGTTTACCTGCAGCGGAGAGGCTCAAGATCAGTACAACAGGCAACTGAGCAGCATTACATAACTCCTGCATCCAAGGCTTTTTGGGGAGGACTGTCTGATCCTACCTCCCTCCCAGCTGCCAGTCTGCCCCTCTCCAGAGGCAGGTGTGAGCTCCTGGGCCCACACTCCCCTCTGCTGCAGCCTGTGCTAGGGCTGGAAGTCAGCCCCAGACCCCCAAATCTCACAAGTATCAGTTCCATGTAGTTTAAGCCTTACAGCTGCTCTTCAGCACCTAAGCCACAGCTCAGACTGATTCATCTGGGACGCTGCCTTGCCAGCTCCTGCACTGGGTTCTGCCTGAGGAGTGCAGCAGCAGCAACAAAAAGGTCGTGGCTGTCGCTGTTCAGCACGCATGTTTTCCATGCTCAAACAGTGGTTGCACGAGTTAGCACAGAAAGAAACAATTCCTTGCTCCAGGATGCTGGCAATGAAAGTGCTTCCCTCTACCAGCATGTTGGCAAGGAAGATTTTTACACAGCAGCACTTTCAGATTGGAAGTTTTCCTTACATCAGGATGCTGATCGGTCTAGCACAGCACACAAGCATCTTAAAGGTGCATTTCCCCCCTAAGAGCACAGGTTTTGTTTTGTGCTTGTGCAGACAGCAATTTCTAGCCAGCTGGAACAAGAATCCATTTAACTCTTTGTGATGTAGAAGGGAAGGCTTCTGCCCAGACTGCCAGTCACAGCAGCCCAAACAGTACAAGCAGATGAGTAGTATTAGGACAGTGCCCAAGTAGTCAACAGGAGCAGAATGCCACATCTTGCTCCACTCTCAAATAGTGACAGCCTCTGCCTTTACAGAGCCAGAAAGGCAAGGTGGGAGGGCATGGAGAGGCAGGGGAAGGCCCACAGCCTTCCCCTGGTCAGGTAGGAGGCCCACAGCCAGGCTGAGGCTGGAACCCCAGCACACGAGCATGAGAGGAGCTGCCTGGCACTCTACTTGGTCATGCGAGGAACAAAGTGGTTGAAATAGAAATAAGGCACAGTATTCAACCATCACTGGAAGACAGTGATCAGATTGAACAACTGAGATTTAGATCTCAGGCTAACATTTCTGGCATTTGATGTCACAACACTCAGTCAACTTGCCATGAAAGCTTGCTCAGCGTAGATGCATTCAGGCTACAGCACTGATGGGTTGCATATTCAGTTCAGCTTTCTTTTTTGCATCACCACCTTAATTTTGGATCAAGAACATTCTCAGTTTTGCTACTAACATGCTACAGGCCTCAAGATTCAGAAAAAAACTCCCCCTCACATTGCTCTTCAGTTAAATGAGGACTTGCAGGTGCAGACTCTCACTCTTCAGACACTGCCTCATATAACAAGCACAGCTTCCAGTTCATGGGGCATACTTTTTGCAGCATTAAGTGGAAATTACCCTATAATTTTTCCCCCCATTTTAGACCCAGAAACAGAAGCTCCCTCATTCCCTTGAGGGCTGCCCACAGCTCCAGAAGTTCCACATGCAAGTAACTGCACCTCCTAAGTGTGCCATGCACTACTTCTCAGCAGGTTTTATTGGATTAGGGTCACTAACACCTGCATGGCTTTTAAACAGAAGCAGGCTTGGGACATAGGTATGGGGCCATACACATCTGACCGTATTAACCAGTGTCTCTTTCTATAGGTCTTGCATGTAGGAATCTGCACCAAGGGTTACTTTTGGTTTCAGGCAGAACAGATCGTGGTGGGTTTAGCAGCATTTCACAGCCACCATACGCAAACAGTTCCTTCCTGCAAGGCAAACGCAGACTCCCTGGACAGCAAGTAACTGGCTCCCTGCAAAGTTAGTTCTCTATGCCCTTCACATTAATGAAATTGCAGATTTGTTTTCATTATGAGAAAAACTGATTAGCAGATGTCAACCCCTCTGTCAACCCTAATATAAATGGAACTATTACTTAAATGAACATTCAGAGCTCTCAGAAAAATCAAAATTCCTATATATAAGTGTATGCATTTTTATAAATGAAGTAAATTAATCTTTGAATGTCCATATTTACATTTGACTGATTGCCTACAATATGATTAAAATACATTGACCTGCAAGCTTTAAACGGATGATTGAAAATTAACTTAAACATTAGACCCACATTAGCTAGGTTTTACACATTGCATGGATGTTCACAATATGAAAGCAAACAACTCTGTAGGGGACTTACTGGGCTATAAAAACACAGGATACTACTTCATTTCCTCTAAGCTGTTGCTCAGGAATCACTGCAAAAGGACAGCATCGTTACTCTGGTGCACTCCCCTACCTGTTCAGCAGATGCTACTTCAGTAACAATGTGATCCAGCATTACCATGTGATTATAAGGAAACACCACAGCATTCCAGCGTGCTGCTATCAGGCTTTCACATAGCTGGGGATCAAGAAGGCATAAGTTATCACCCATCCAAGGAACTGCCACCAGCAAATACAAATCCAGCAGAAAGTACTACTGCTTGCTGCACTAGTCACCATAGTTCCCTTCTCTCTTGTCCAAATGAGAGAGGCAGAGCAGCAGCACACCAGCCTCCAACACCAATCCAAAATATGAAGTTACTGTGCTAAAACAGGACCAGACAGGAGACCCAAGGGGCAAAGCACATAGTAAATGAGCATGCTTGCCCCTTATTAGGGATATACTTCTGGTCCATAAAGCACTTAAACATATGTATAAGTCCCCTTGCAGTCAGTAAACCTTACAATGATTTAAGTGTTTTCCTGAGCAACAACTTAAATAGTAAATAAGGTATTCTCCTGTATTTTTTATAGTCGATTTCAGAAGAAAGACCCTTGATTGAAATTACACTGTTTGCATTGTAACTAGTTGGCTCACAGCTTGAATTTCCTGCCATAGAGTTTCCCCAAAGAACACCTGGAAATGATGAAATAGGGATTTGCCTTACTGGCCATTTCCAGGCTTAAGTAAAGGCTCCAATTCCCTGTTTCCTCATTGCAGACAATAATAAAATGGTTATCTCAACAAGTCGGATATCAAATCCCAATCTGCAGAGCAGAATAAGATCTAGAGATCTCATCTTAGCCAGATCTTAGGATCTGGAAAGGAGCTGTACATGAAGTCCTCAGAGGCTCTGAGGGAACAGAGGAACATAGGTCCCCCTACTTCCCTTCTCATTCCCAGTATCTGTGATCTTACTCTCCAGTTCCCTGGGTCATTATACAACTCCTGTGTTTCAGCTGATAACTCCATTAGTCTAAACCCTTTTTCAAAACTGGGTTTACCTGCTATTCTCATCATGCGTTCAGTTCTTACCTCTGCTTAAGCTCCAGAGCTCCCCAAGAAGTCCAGAAGTAGGAAAGGCACAGCACCTTAACCCAACTACCATCCTTTAGGGGACTTACAAAGCAGACAGTCAGGGCTGAGGTGATCTTCAGCCCAGTCTGTCATGCACAGAATTCACCCTTCCTAAGGAGCATGTGCTCGGAGACAGGATCAACTGGCTACAGATACAGCAGTGCTGGGTGATAGGACCTGGCTCATGGTCCACACTGCAAGGCTTGGTCTTTGTGCAATACAGAACCTCCAAGGTTACTTCGTCACCAGGGATTCTAACAGCCTTTGTCAAATTACATGGCCTCAAAGCTTTAAAAGCCTCCTAGTTATTTCAACCCAGAGAAAGGAAGAGTTAAAGACGTTTAAAAAAAAAAAAAAAAAAACAGTCTATTGGCTTTAACTGTGTGAAACAAATTCAGCTGAACAGAGCCACTTGGTGGAATCCCTAGACTTCTTTAAATGAGCCCCTACAGCAGATAATCTCTTCTTAATCAGTTTGATGCTCTGATAAATCAGCTCCTATTTCCTAGCATGGAGAGAAAAGCAGCAACTGAGTCAATGCTCATTTGAAACAGAACATGCTGATAGGAGCTATTTAAACATGTAAATGCCAGAAAGCCTCTAATTTACAAACACAGACAATTCATTTCTATTTCAACTTCATGTTTGTCTAATCCTAGGATATTTTGAGGTATTTTGTTAGCCCATGTGCTTACTTGCTTACACTACAAAATTTGCTCAAGTATACAAGAACTTGTTGGACTGAGTAATAGTTATAATCCATCTAATCAGTCAGTTCAGCTGCTGGTTGCCTATGGGCATCTTTTATACATTAATTTCAAGACTGAATAAGCAACATCAGAGCAGCTATTTAAAAAAAAAAGCATATTCATAAAGCTACCAGCACTGAGCCTAATTTTCAGAGGCTTGTGATCTAGGAGCATGTTTTTAAAGTAAGTTTACCAGCTTTAACCTTTCCATCTGTCACCCAGGAAAAAAAAAAAAAAGTCAAGTCAGGGAATTCTACTTAATTTATTACTAAACACTTCTGATCACTGATTTGTGTATTGAGAAAAAAGGACACGGTTACACAAACATAAATGAAGCATTTACTCTATCTACTCCCCAGACACAGCTTGCCTTGTTATCAGTGACCTCGGTGGGTCGCAATAACGCCACTGAGGTGATGGCAGCACAGGATGTTGAGGTAGCACATGCAATATTTTCTTGAAATATTTCTCATCTAAAGATGTTTGAGCAGAGATACCATGTGCTCTGTCTGATGTTATGTAGAGCTATGGGCAGGCTCCCCCGTTTCCAGCTGCCTCCGCTGGCAGGCAGAGGTGGTGAGCAGCATGGAGCAGTTCATGGCCTACTCATAGGTCATCAGAACCCAAACTTCCAAATTAAATTTTCAACTTGGAATTATGTTTTACTTCCACCCCTTCTTCTAATTAGAAAAAGATACTAAAAATATTTTGATTCACAAGAACACCTTTAGTCACATGTAAATAAGCAGTTTCTTTGAACAAAAGGCATGCTAACATCCCTTTTCACCTGTTTAAAGGCAATTCACCTTATTTGTCAATACAGCTTTTGAGTTGTTGGTTTACAAAATGAAGTCCTCTGGACAATGATTTCCTCTGCCTGGCTACAGACTTCCTACATACAACAGTTAGACACTTGTAACACTGAAGTCTTTGATCATTGAAGATACCACTGTTGCATCATGTTATTTGGCATACATGGCATCCAGGCTTCTCAAGGAGGCTTACTAATCACCATAACCCTCATAATATTCCAGTAAGATATATCTACTGTACCATGTAATACAGAAGTAAACAGACTGAGAAGCTAAGTATCTTGGCCTCAGATCCTTTAAATAGCCTGTGGCACATTAAAGTGCTCTTAATGAAAAGGAAGTCTGCTTTATAGTTAAGTCACCAGATTGGTACTTGGGAGATCTGAATTCGCTCCTTTCCCATACACCTTGTGTTGTGGCTGGCATACTTCCAAATAGCTCCAGGGTCATCCCTTGTACAAGTGGGAGAAACTAATGACAGGAGTAAGACCTAGGACACTCTAGATAAGGACAAAGTGTCAGAACACACCAGCCACACAAAGCACAAACAACATCATGCAGCAGTGTTTTATATATGAAAGAAGGAAAAAAACTCCAATCTAAATTAACTGCTTATTTAGTCTTAGATAGCAAAAGGTAAAGGACAGTTTAACTCAAGGAGGCTACATATTACTACACCCATGAAGATGGTCTTTAAACAAGGCAGCTTATTCTAGCATCCCTTTCAAAGCACAGAATGCCTTCTTGGGAGCCCCAGGAACATGGGCAAGTTAATGCTAATGCACTGCAACTTCACATCATAGCTTACTGCTCGTGCCTATCAGCACTGCATAGGCTGCCCTCTGTCCTTTTGTGACTGCACAGCTTCTGTTTCATGGAAGCTGAGGCCTCTGGACACAATACAGCAGAAGACTTCAGGGGAGGAAAAGAAATCAACAAGCAAGGTGAATTTCTAACAAGAAATAATGGGGTGATACTGGCTTTGACTTTATTAATTCTTTCAGTTACGTGCTCCAATAGACTTACTGAAAGATTTGCTTAATAAGAGAGTATCTCTCATATATATGGTCTTGTAATATACTGTGTTGATTTCAGCCTTTCTTTGATATGTTCCCAGGCCCACTGATGTACAATTCATATCACACATTAGATGCAACCTTTTCATTCAATCAGCTCTCAAATGCTTACTACACATTGAAACCTCTTTCCTCCTCTACAAGAGAGCAAAATTTAAAGATTAACAGAAAAGACCCCTGGGTCAAGCTTAGAAAAAAAGGTAGAGAAGGCTTTTCAAGCTTTCCTCTATAGCCTACGTGTGTTCTTCGACAGCTCTCCCAGTATCAGTAAGTCTGTTCATCTCAGGGGAATTACATTTGATAGCATATTTAGTTCACAGGACCAGCACAGTTACATTAAACAGAGGCTGCTAATAAAACATTACATCTCTCTCCCCCTGGCATTCCATTTGCCATGATGTAAAAGGCAGACACCCCATAGAGAAATTAATCAGAAAGAAGGAGAATGAATCTAAGGAGTGAAAATTAAAGACCCCATGACATCAACATCCATCTACTACATTCAGATAAAACAGCGTCCCAAAAACTCAAGGATGTATTAAGAGCTTTCTGAGAGATGGAAGTGGTTATAGAATTCAACATATTAACATCATCAATATAAATTATAGTTTTAAATGAAAGATTTCTCTTTGCTCATCACTGAGGCTCCAGAGAATGTAATCTTTTAAGAGGAAATCACACCTACTCTGCCCTGCAAAGCGATGAAAAAGACTTAAAGCAATGTCTGGTAGAACTTGTGTCAGTCTAACATCAGTAAATCCATGCTGTTTTACCTCAATTGAGGATACATTCTAAGAATCCACATTTCTTCCACAAAGGGAAGTGTGGAAGAGGTGCTTATGTTCAAATAAGGAGACATAATTGGGTGTCCCCAAATCCCAATACTTCTCTTTTTGATCTATGTGCTCCCAGATCTTTTTACAACACCAGAAGCATGCTCAAAGACATTTCCATTTAGCCCAAATTCCCTCCTCAACCTCATTTCCTATGGGGAAACACCAACCTGTCATACATAAGACTTTCTTGGGAATATATGAGCAGAAAATCATTATGTCAGTATTCCTTCCCTGTCAAGATGAAGCTTCTTGTTAATAGAAGAACTCCAAAGAGCCAGCTATCTCAGGGTAATAAGACTAACCTTAACTGGAACACTGCAGTCACAGCAGTCTGATAGCTAACATCCTTGGAAATAAGAGGCTGAGGAAAAGTTCAGTTTTCCATAAATAGTTTATATGAGGTAGAACATGCCATTGGCTCAGCACAGCTAGGAAAAATCAAGTTCCTGATTCAGGTAAAAGATACGGAATATCAAATTTGTAAGTAGCATTTCACACGCTCCTCCACTGACTTGGGTTTTCAGGAGTCTTGTTATCCTTTCACCCACCCAACATCTCTTCTCTACCACCCCCAAAATAATTCAACAGCACTTCGGTGTCATCCAAGTTTAAAAAAATAAATAAATAAATTTGAGGGACTGAAGACCTTTAAAGCAAGGGAAAACTATTTTCCACCCATTTTTGTCACAGTATTTTATTTGGCTAATAGAGCAGCAGCAGCAGAATGACCTTCAGTCAGCTGAAATCATGTCCAATTCCAGTTAAAAATGCTCCCCAGATCAGGGAAGTAAGAAGAGCTAAAGACAAAAATATCAGCTCTTCCAGCTGTAGGATCTCCTTATCACAAGCATCCTTATGATTAACAACTAGAATAGTTGCAGGGTATTATTTTCCATTTATTACCTACCTAGAAGAGTGGTTCCCAAAGATCTGGGGCCGACACAACTGAAATCCTCAAGCTTCAAGAGGCCTACTCCACAAGTTCTGCATCATCCCTTCTACTGAAGACACTCAAAAGTGAGATGTTATTTATATTGCTTAATGTAATTTCTCAGGCACACAATAGCCCACAAACCTCTAGACTAACTGTTCTGCAGCTACTCATCTTGGGCTTCTGCTATAGTTAACCTTTCATAAGATTAACTACCACAACTGAGAATACCTGGTGTTAACAGCATCACAAGTACCAAATCTGAGTACAGATGTAGCAAAACAAGAGCCAATGAGCACAAAGTGAATAAGGGCTGACTGTTTAGTAGGGAGAAGACTGGGGCACAAAGGGAGAGTAAAGAAACAGGAAAAGCTATAAGGTATGTCAGTTGTGCAACAAACACCACTTGATAGTGCTTCTGATCTGCCTCATGCTCAGTCACCCAGCCTGGAGCAAGGCTCTAAAGCAGCTTGGTTTCTGACACCATGCATGCTGAACCTGCTTCTGCAGTCAGGGAGAGTGGAGTTGCTTTCACTTACTAGTGAGGAAGACCCAAGACAGACAGATTAAAGCATATATATAAAATACATGCTTTATATATAAATAAGGTATACACACACATACATAACCATCAGTGTCCATTCCAGTCCCAATGACTAATACCCCCCAATTACAGTTGAATTTCTTCTAGTTGCCAGCATAAAATAAAATTCGGGGGGGGGGGGGGGGGGGGAACAGGAGCAGGAAGAGCCTGAAATGTCACCCCTACACAGTACAGGATGCAGAATAAACACTGTATTCAATATTCAGAATGAAGTTAAGTTCAGATGCATGTAGGTGAATAAGGATGAATCAAATGTGCAATGCTAGGACCCTGTTTTAAATTTAAGCTCAACTCTTCTAGACACACATAGCAGACTTAGGTCACTTTGATGTACACTGCAAAAATCGGCAGAACAAGTATAAAGCTACTTCAACTCTCAAACACCAAAGATTATTCTGATCTGGGCAGCCCTGGGTCAGAGATTAGAACTAGGCCCTGAATGATTATTAAGCCAGTATTAACAGAGGATAAGGCCTACATTACAGGCTCTTACTAGAAAGTCACATACTTCATGCATCATAAAAGATAGATAGGAAATTGCAATTTTAGGTAGAGACGAGTTTCAAAACAATTTATTCAGAGTGTAAAAAAAAAAAAAAAAAAAAAAAAAGCTTCTTAACTCATACTCTGAGGGAAGAAGTTAGAGGAATGTGATGGTGCAACCTCCTCCATAACAAGGGTAGTATCACAGGGCTCTGTGAGGGTGGAGAGGGTCCCCCTGCCTGTTTACAGTCCCTGTCTGCATCCACACCTCGGTACAAATCAGCCATGGCAGAGACTGCAAACAAAAAAGACAGAGCTCCCATTAGCTGTTACCAGCACAAGCCCACTCCTTGTCAGGAATATCTGTGGTACAGTCTGGCCTAGTTACAGAAGACACGCACCAAATGCTGCCACTGCTTTCCTGACTTTGTCACACAAGAAAAGTTGACCCCTTTTTCCTTCATCAACAAATGAGCAATAGACCCAGCTCTGTGTTTTTCAGAGAAGCCCCTCAGAGTCTCTCAGATAAGGAGCCCCCAGCCCAGATTTATGAAGAAGTCCAGCACTTGACCAAGCAGCCTCCCATTATTTCAGCTCTGGTAACAGAGTGCTACAGTCACTTCGTTCATCAAATTTCACTAGGCCACTAGTTGTTTACAGATCAGACGCTTGATGGTAACAATTCCTCTCCCAGTATTACACCAACACCTTCAACAGAACAACAACAAACCACATCATAGCATCATGGCTATGTCTGATTCTGCCCCAGTATGTAGTTATAGGTGCTGAAATTATCTTGGGCTTTGGCTCTCAATGCCTCCCTGTGGTAACATTTTTTGATACCAAGATACATCACTCCACCACTGCAGTGATAGCAAAGCCCTATCCTGGTTAGGTGATATGCAAGAACACGTACAAAGGGAGCAGTGAAGTAATATCACTTAATAAAGTCATTAATGCTGCACCTTCTTCTGGGAGTTAAGAAACATCCAAATATATCCTATAAAGCTTCTGGTGCTGTTTTTGTTAGAAATAGGAGGGGAAGGGGCAAGAGCATTTGTAACTAATGTTCCTGACAGATGAAGTCAAGATAGTTATCTATGTTCAAGTGTTCTTTGGAGGATATTTTATTTGCTTGGTAAAACAGTTAGGTAAACTAGATCTTAGTACTGATCAGCACTGTACATGCAAACACTCTGCAAAATATTAACTAAGTGAAATAAAATGAGTTGGAATTTGCCACATGTTTCTGACTGTCTGATGCCAGAGTTTTGTAAGTTAGCATTCACTGGCTTACTCTGGCCATTTCCCTTAGTTATTTTTCACTACAGCCTCACAAAACAAATGAGCATTATTTCATTAATATGTTTGATTCTATAACTTCTTCCCTTCTTGGGATACCAGAATGAAAATAGTAGGAGGAGGGCTATACCTTATCTTTTAAGAAATAGGTTTAGCCCCATAGGCACTGGAGGAATAGAAATGTAAAGGTGTTTTGTTTTTTTGTTTGTTTTGTTTTTTTTTTGCACCTTTGGCACATGAAACAGTTCCCTAATACAGCAGGCAAATTAAGATAACAGCTTGCATAGGAGAAGTTATTCATATACCTAGATTAGATGGAGTTCAAGGGTAACTTCACACTCAAGGGTTAATAAACTGCCCAGGGTTGAGGTCCAAGTGAAATGTCAGGGTTTCTAAAGTTGTGAGGAAGACTTGTTCTAGCTTTCAACACCAGTAAATAAAACACCTTATTTTAACAAGTTCACCAAGCAAAGCAATGCAATTTTGTTGCTATCACAGTTTTCTGCCTGAATGTGCATCTGTGCATATAATAAAGTGAATCATTTTGTCCATATCAGTTTTCTCCAGGAATATGACAAAAACAATTCTAAGAATATTAGCGAATTCCTACCCGAGGCAAGTTTAGCAGTATTCAAGTTTGCTAGTTTTACACTGACAGGATGAGTATCCTTTTCTCAGAAGCACATATTTGTCCTGTAAATAATATTTCCACATTTGTTTCAAGATATTTGGGCAGGTCCAGGCAGCATTAGACTGGTAGCTCTGGGATGTGGACTGTTTTCCAATATCCAGAGTGAAGAACAGGAGCCAAGTTCGCTATCGACTAGTTTCACTCATTTGTGTGCCTTGGCTTTCCCCCTTTTTACCCTCAGTAGCATTCTTCTGATATCAATAGCTTGCTTTAACGTTTGCAAAATATACTTCTTGCTAGGAACAGTGCACCTAAACACTAATACCAATAATTTCTCTTCACAGCAGGATTCTCAGCTCTGAAACCAAAGTATTTTGCTGTCCCATCCAAACATGGGAAAATGCTTTTTGCACTACTATGAGAACAAGAGAACTCCGGTAGGAAACACACACATCAGCACTTTCTTCTCCCTATAGCACAACGCAGCCTTTGATGTAACAACAAATAAGAACAGGTGTATTTTGTAAACAAGTTTCTACATCAACTTTCAAGATTACCATGTGAAGTGATTAAAAGACTCATCAGCTTCCTTACTGTAAGAAGTAACATAAATAAACTCCCCCCCTTCCCCCCCCCAAGAAATTAGGTTGAACAATTAGGCCTATTGCAGAAAAACTTGAATTAGTCTGATTAGTCTCAGTTACTTAAAATCAGAAGCAGATGCCTTGCTTTGCAAGACTGGTGATTAAAGGCTGCATTCACGCCCCCCCCCCCCCCCAAAAAAAAAAAAAAAAGATTATGCACACTTAAGACAATACCCACCATTTTCAGCCCTCCCCCCACAGCAGATGGATAGTACAATTAGTGACTTAAAAACATTCTCACTAGAACTCCTCCAAAGCTGAGACATGGCTGCCCTCACTTCTAGAGACAAAGGTATGTGTGAGCCAAGACTATTTCAAATGTTCTCCTCATCTGATGACACAGGTGAAGAAAAACATTCAATCCATTTATACAAGGGTGTGAGTCTAAATACAGCACTTGTGTGTTCCCTGAACAGCCATCCATATGGCTACTAGGAGAGGCAAAGCAACAAAGCAGGCAAGGAAGCAAATAAAACTCACATCTCACCCCCATAATGCTCCAGCCAGCACAAAGCAACTGAGAAATAAGACTCAGAGGCACAAAATGGCTCATTATCCACCCCAGAAGGCACTAGGCTGCCAACACTAGTCTTTATCAAGTCCTTAACAGGTGTAAAATTAGCACTCGTTATTAAAGACAATGGAGTTACAAGTATTGCCAGCAGCTGAAGAAATGTGCTGGAATTGTTTTCACCTCCAGTTAATTCGCTACCATTCAATAATGTGCATGAAGCCCGTAAATTAGGGAAGTGCTTTCTGAAGCATGGAAGTAAGTCAAGCCAGTGCGTGAGCACCCTTTCTAAACAGGTGCTTTCCTCAATGAGGGCCTAAGGACCGAATCCTGCTTTCATCAATACCGATTTAAGTTCAGGCAAACCAAATTTTCTTGAGTATACTCTCTCTTGATCTGCTTCAGTGTAATCTGTGATCAGAATCTGTAAGAAATTTTCACAATTCCACAACAGGGTAATTTTCAGCTTGTCTAACCCCACTGAACACAGATCGAGTGGCTGCACCAATATCCTCTCTCCTCAACTGCTTACAATTCATTCCCAGAAGCAGAGAAAGGAGTTATTTACTGAGGGAGGCAAAACCCCATTTCAGATGTGTCTCATTACAGGAGATGACCTCGGGTTTAGGACGAGAAGTCCCTGAATCACTCAGGAGGATGTAGCTTCCTTGCGTCTTTTTCTGTTTTAATACCCTGCTCGGCTTTGAAAGCAAATTATATAGATTCATGCTGCACATAGGAACTCCTCTGACTGCTGAGCCATTTTTATTCAATAGCAATGTCTCCCCCTTATCCCCAGTAACTTGGAGGAGCTTTGGCCAACATCAAACAAATCTGACAAAGGGCAGAAATCTCAGTGATAATTACATTCCCACAGGGTTTCATGAAAACTGGCTGCAAGATAGAGGAGGAAATTAACTCCTCCACGAAGGGGAGGGTGGACACAAGCCAGGCATCACACAGTCCCCGTGGCAGCCATCGGCCGAGCAGCCAGCGCGCAAATTGCCCTGCACGAGCCGCAGCACACGCTGCCTTTTGTCTGCTGGGGTTGTCACGGAAAGCGTGTCAGGAGCTTGACTTCAGTGGGAACAGATGAAGGGGAAGTGCTCCTAAGTCCGTAAAAAAAAAAAAAAAAAAAAAACACTCTGTTTCTGCTGTCAGATACAATGCTCAGCCTGAAGCCCAAACCGTGGGGCAATGCTCTCTTTTATTAATATATTCTATTACTGGCGTATGTGGGAATGGTCTGAGGGAGCACAGCAAACTCAGAGATAGTCACTAACAGCCGCAGGTTCTCTCCTGTTAGAGTTGTTCTGCAATTTTCCTATCGTCATTTTATGATGCAGTCAGAACATGTCTGAAACACCCAATATAAAAAGCAAACTGTTGCTGTATTTCTATTGAAAGGCCTCTGGACAAGTTCAAGTTTGGACAGCATTAAAAAAAAAAAAAAAAAAAAAAAAAAAAAGCCTGTTTGCTAAGGCATGAAAACATGTTAGTGCTGTCCTTGGTTCATTGCATATCTTAGAAAAGGCAAAATTCTACTTAAAGTAAATAAAGAGTAATTTGTCTTTATGCAGAGCAAATCTCCAGCTCTGGCTGGGCTTCTAGGTGCAACGAGTCTAAAGCTGAGTCCTTCCACATGGCTACTGCTCCTTTCTCTGTGTGCAGAAGAGCTGCAACAAAGACTACAGCCTTTTCCACACACACAGTGAAATCTGTTTTTTCTTCCTGGGTCTCACATCCCTCTGGACAACAGGAATGACTGCAGTCTGATGTGTGTACCCATCTTGACACTAAGCGGTTTAAAACTTAAGGTGCAAGTACAGCGACTGCTGTGCAACGAGGACAAAAAAAAGCAAGGTGTCCCAGGTGTCTCACAGTGCCCTGCCATACTGGCACTGAAATCTGTGACATTGCTAAAACTGGGCCATGTCAGACTGGGAACCAGAAGGAGAACTTGAATCATCGTCTGGTCACCACAGGTGCCTCTGCCAACCTGTGGGGTTGCTCAGCAATGCACAGAACCTCTCCCCAGCCTACGCCCATGCACTTCAGAAACAAAAAATGGCAACAGGTCTCAGATGAGTATGTGCCAATGCTCTGTAAGCTGGCAAAACACTTCAGTAATTCACTCTGGTACAATGATAGCACAACAAAGGGGAGTCTTATGCAACACGTTTGTAAATACACGGCCACGCTGGCTTTGCTGAAGCATTGCCACATTGTGAATACAAATAACAGGACTACTGTCTGCACAGCTTGTTGCTGTGGGAGATTACAGCTAAACCTCCCCTTGGAAAGTGTGGGGAGCTCAGTGTAAATAGCAACACAGTGGGAGCCACTTGAAATGCATGCAACAACTTGCGTGGGTCCTAGAGCGCCGGCAGCAGCCCGGCATGTTCTCAGTTACCGTCGGCTGGAAAATCATTAACCAGCCGTGTCTGTACAAGGGACAGAGAGAGGCTTTTGCCAGAGAAGGGAAGGCTGGGCGTTAGCATTTCCAACGGCTCCCAGTTAGTTTGCATATGGTGCTGTCAGGCTGCTGTGCTCGTTTCCAACCTGATTATTAACACTGCTAACGGGGAAGGGCCTTGGAGGGCAAGGACTGCACAGCTGCATGCCTGGTGCATACAGAGCAGAAATTCCTGGCTAAATTCCCAACATATACAGACCTATCTATTATATTAACTGATCTTATAGCATCACTGACTCAAACGTCTCAACCATACCATAAGAACTGCAGGTGATGGGGTACATTTTATGAAGCTTTCAGACCTGCATTTACAATTTACACACCTGAAAAGGGATCTTCAGTCTCCACGCCAAACTAGTCAGTGTGCTGTCGGTACATCCAGTAGTCCCTCCTGACAGAGTTAGTCAGAACAGCTTCCCTAGTTTCTGATTTAAAGAAAAAGTTCAGCAAGATACATTGCTGAAGTTTAATGCTTCCATGCTTTTTCAGAACTTGGTTTGTGTTGGACTGGCTATCAAGGACAACACCATCAAGCAACTTCAACATCCAGACTGGAGAAGGGAATTTTTCAAGGCCACAAGATTTTTGAAGGGAGCGCCAGGGCATCCCAAGAAAATAGCAGACTTCATTATGCTGATCCACTGCATTGCGTTTTATTCCAAAGAGTGGAATAATAAAATGACATAATATGTTCTGAACCTGTAAACCAAGAAAAGGAGTTGGTTTCCACATTCAACACTTCAGCTAGCAGCTTGTGGGATACTTTATAGAGAAATCCCATGCAAATGACTCTCTCTCTTGCTGGAGCTCTTCAGAGCATATGGTATGGGGTGCATATGCATTATTGTAGTAGTAGCCTAAAAACAAAATCTAAAAAAAAAACAAACAAAACAACAACAACAAAAAAACAACTAACAGTATAAGGTTCTATCTTCTTAATTCGGATTCAGAAATGTTTATGGCCTACTCTCTATACCCAGCAATGCAATCAAAGTATGACACAAAACTGAGCAGTTCTCAAATGTGGTTCAAATACAAGCATAGCTCAGTAGACTTCAAGCAGAAGAAATCCTGAGAAGAAATATTATGAAGATGACAAATAAATGTGTCTGTTGTGTCTGTCAGCAGTGACAATCCATTTCCGAACATAACCTCACAGGCCCCCAGGACAGTTTAGGTCCTAGAGGTGAACTTCATTCCCAGTTTTCCTGCTAGGCAGCTTTCCTTTACCAGTCCTTTTTCCTGCTCAGAACTCACAGCTTTTGCAAAGAAAAGCACAGTCCAGGCTCTGGCTTTTTCTTTCTTTATGGATGTATTTTATATATTATTACATTTTCCTCCTTCTATTTCTCTCCCAAGAAGATGAAGATAAAAAGCTGAAGGGAAAAATTTGCTTTCTCTCATTTCCTGTCATAAAAGTAAATAATATTTCTTCGCTGTGGAAACTGAGCAGTTTGAAAGTGGCATCCCATTGCAGCTTGTCTGCAGTGTTTCAGCTGCCACGTCTGAACGTTTTGCTCAGAACCCAGCAAAGGACAAAGTGAGAGACTTCTTGTTAAGAACTGCTACATACTCGGTTTGGAGGGGAACACAGCAGTCCACTTTGTCCTTCCCTCTCATGCTCTGTCTATTTAAGCTAAAAAATGGTGTGTGTATGGTGCTTAGCCCCACGAGACTGAAGCCTTTAGGTACAAATGTAGCTCATTTAAATGGTAATGTACAACAAAATGAGTGGCACCCTTCAAAACCAGGGGCATTTGTAGGTATATCTGTGCCAGGTGCTGACAAATAGTGTATCATTGTTACAGACTGCGGGGAAAAGGTCTAGGTGAGCCAATATTTAAAAGTCAGTTTTTGCAGTCAAAGGCCAACCTCCAGAATGTCTGCATGTTTCTCTGTGCCTCTGCCCTGGAGCACTGCGTGTGCTTCCCAGAGAGCAGCACATTAGGACTCTGTAGTTATTTCCCATACAAGGTCAGATCAATTAAAATGTGCTTTAAATACAGTCACGTGAGCTGTGTCAAGCGCTCTGCAGCCCTGATTAGGTCCCTGGCACTCTGAAGGGCAGCATCTAAAGCAATCCAGTGACCTCAGGCAGGAGAGCCAGATAACAAGGAGGCAGGAACTTACTTTTTCACTACCCTGGGACCGAAGGCTTTGCTCCTTCTATCTGTGTAATGCACTGGCTGTGATGCTGGGAGTTAACTAATGACCTGGTTCTTCCCCTGCTGAAGTCAACAGCAAAGCTCCATTTAGTCTCAGTGAAAGACAGGCCCTTGTTTTCAAAAGTCAGGACAAGCTTGTTCAGCCATCCCAGGGAGACCAGGCAGCACAGTGTGAGCTGCTGCATTCATTTGCCAGACATGATAGGAAGTTCCCATGGAAATGTTTACATTAAAGGGAAAAAAATGAAGCAAAGTCTTTGCAGAATGAGGCTGTACTGACTCATGCCAGAACATGGGCTGTCCACCTGAAAGACAAATCAACCAAACAAAAGCTGTCTCAGAGAGACCTCCTGGCCACCCAGCTTGTAATAGAGTCCTAGACTTTATAGTATATATTAATGTAAATGTACTGCAAGCAAAATATGCTACTGAATCAGTGCTGATGCAATGGGGAAAAGCAGAAACGTGGCATGAGCATCTCTTTTCTGTCCATCCTCTGGTCTGATATAGCCAAGGGATTGTTGTCCTTTCCTCCCATTCAGGAACCATAGGAATATGCCCAGGAATAACCTATCTCAATGCAATATCTGAATGCAATAGTGAGAAGCAAAATACATAGAAATGGCAAAACCAGGTCACTGAGGATGTGTTCATAACCCAGAGTCCCAGTGTGGGTTGCTCTGAAAGCTTCCCCTCCATACCCCTTCAGTCCCCCAGTTTAAGGGAAAGGTCTTGGGAGGGGAAATAATGGGATCCTAAGCAAGCTGCTGTAAGGTTACTGGGGTGCTAAACACAACCTATCATCAGGCAGTTCCCCTGAAGGGCTGATAATAAATCTCTCTGAACAGCCACACTGTCAAGAGTTACGTCTTACTCTCTGTATTTTACAAACAGATTTCTGCAAGTCAAATTCTGCATGAAGCCATGAGAGTCTACGTACAGGAGCAGCCTGGGAGGCAGTTTCTGCTTTCTAATTTGCACTCATGATATTGTTGCACATCAACAGAACTACACTTTCCTTTCTCCCAAATACCACTGATAAGTAAAATACTTTTAACAAGACCTTCATCTGTGAAAGTCAGCCTAGCTCCCCTGAACCACTGCTAAAGCAATTTACACCATCTGAAGCCCTGAAGCAAAAAATCCAAGTCAGTGGGATATAAGCCAAAATTTGAGTGTTTTGCTGGATACAAACCAGATTTACTTGTTTGCTTAAGCAGGTGCCTAAGTGCTCTAGTGAATTGGGGCCCAAAAACACCACCATTTTTTATTTGTGTCCACTTCTGCCAGCCTGGACATCTGATACAGAGGTCATCTTAGAGCCAACATTTTTGCCTTAAACCCTGCTTATAGCCTCAGTATAGAACAGCTGCCTGTGGAGTTATGTTCCACACATAACTTTAAAAATAAAATGCAAGTGACTGGAAAACATGGGTTTATAACTAGAAACAAAATACTTGGGTACCTTGAAATAGAAATAAATGAAACGCTTTCTGCACGCTGAGAAGAGAACAAATAATCTCATATTTCTATTGCATTCCCTACTAGTACCAATGTTTCAATACTGCAGTTAGGGTGTCCTAGCTGGAACTCCTTGGACCAGAAGTACTGTTTGGAATAAAGGTTTCATACATACATGAAATTAATTTTTGCCTACACACCATCTGATTGCTCTGTAGGAAACTTGTGTTTGTAATAACTGCATCTACAAAGACTTGTAGTAATGTCCCTGTAGATATACACTGCTTAGTACGTGGTTAGCAACAGCACAGCTTACAGGGGTGATGACTGACTCATCATCGAACTTGCAAATTCTGACAAGCAAGTTGAAATCCCTCCTCCCAGAAGTGGTTTTATTTATTGGCCTATGACCATTGGATGGGAAAATGGAAAAGTAAGCTTGGAGGCTGCCTCCAGAACCCAAGGTTCGCCTTGCTTTCCTGAGTCCCTGATAACCAGATAAGAGTCTGGCTTTCTCACTTGATTTTTGGTCCAGTTCATACTGTATCTCTTCCTACTAGGTGCCTGACCATGTGTCTGAGGCACTACACACCTCTCCTCTCCTTTCCCCTCCCTGTCCCTCACATGCAGGCAAGGTCACCTTTGGCCTCCTGGTTAGAGGAATCTGATGAGAGATGGCATTGGAGGAAAGGGGAATCCTTGTCCCACTACCTGAACTTTAATATTCAGGTTTTATTTAGAGTCACCATTATATTGATTTAAAAATACAGCATCTGTCACTACATTCTGTGGAGGGGGACCCAATCTTGTCACCAGGAAATAAACATAATGTGAGCTGCTTCGTAGATTGGGCCATCAAGGGAAGGAGGAAGGGTTCCCCTTTGGAAGGAGGAGGTAAGGGATTTCATGAAAAGAACTGCAACCAAGGGAGAAAGAATTCTAGTGTGAATTGGCCCTGCCAAGAGTAACTCATAGAGTTCTCCAGCACCACTGTGTTTCTAAGGTTTTATTTGGTAATGTAACAAATTCAAAAAGATCATTCCTTCAAGCATGCAATTTAATGGCTCTCTTAAATCATTAAATCTCAATAGAAAATTAATGAAATAAAGCATCCAGTTTCATTTTGCAATTATAATTTGCAACCTTATATAATTAAGCCTTTTGCAAAATAGGCTTGAATTATAAACTGAGCATATGTTTGTATGAATCTTAACTGGGCAGAACTGCAAAGGTAACCAAAAAGAAAGGAATATTACAGGATCTGAGGACTTGAGATATGAAAGATTTACTATCCACAATTAGCAATAAAAAACATAATTTGCATAGGGAAAAGTCCATTATTTCATCCCTCAGTGCTTCGCCTTATTTTGCATCTCAGACTTGTTTTGTGTCACCAAGCCAGAGGCTAAATGTATTTAATATGCATGCTATTGCCATGTTGACATGGAACTAAGCAGCCCTGAAATGTCTCTCTTGCTATTTTGTGGAAAACATAACCATAGCTAGAAATTAAGGAAAAGTATCAAAGGCTGTGGGACTGATCAGCAAACACTACATAGATGAACATCTAAACAAATAAGGTTTATATAATTTGGAATGGATAATTTGTGGGTTGATTTTTATTTCAGATAATTATAATATTGCTAGAGTTGGGGAGAAACAACCGAGACTTGTAAGCTGGCAAACAAAAGAAACAAAAACTCTCATGTCCATTTATTAGGGGTGTACAGGCTACCCTGAAAAGATGTGAGTCCAGCCTGCTGTGCCAAGGGCTCAGAGGATACCACTGGTCAACACACCTTGTAGTAGGCAGCGCTATGAAGACAACTGCCGTCAGAGGATGATACAATGGCACCTGCACAAAACTTACACCCCACTGCAGAGCTCCCATGAAAATATTCTCCTTCAGCCCTCTAGTTTAGAGGTTTTCTCCGTTGCTAAGAAATCCTCATCCCTCAGCACACTGCTGCCTTTATTTTGATTGTATTTATCTGATCTTTGCACTGAAAAACCCACAATGTATTAAATCACTGCTTGGTTTTAATTCAATCTTTGGAAGAACCACAACTTTCTGCACATGCACAGAAAGCAAACACAAGAATTTAGAACTTCATAAATGTATCTGGTATTCAAGGATATCAGTACAGGGACCCTCCAGAAATTCTAGATGCCACATTCCCCTGCGTACAACTCACTGTAGTACCAAATTTCAACAAGTAAACATGGTGCATCCTTTTCCAGGGACAAACATCAAATAAGATGAGGGCATCCCTCGTAACCTATGTAAAGTCATAAAGGTATTTTAGCATCAAACTCTCTCTCTCTCTCTCCTCCCTCCTCCAGGTGTAGAATGAGAAAAACATACCCCCCTCACAGACATCTTAGGAGGGTAAGAGAATGCGGTGCTTGGATGCTGTGCTGTTAAGGCTACAAAAGGAGAGAAAGAGGGAGGGGAAAACTTCATGCATTACAGATCGTTTGACCAAATGGCTGGAAAATACTTGAGATGGTGCCATTAGGAGCACTAGCTTTATATTCAATCTGCCTGGAGTTACTACAGCTGGCATCAGTGGGAAATGAGGACCAGACACAGCTACTGCCTAACCAGAGAGCAAATGCAGCAGTGTCAGACAGGAATAAACACTGTGATGGACGAAGAGGGCCCAGGGCTTGATTCCAGTTCCTAAAGTTTGTGTGTGTTTGTAGACCCATTTTTAATTGCTTTGTCTCATCAGGGAAAAAAAGCATCTGAGCTGACGGTCTTTGTTCTGTAAGCTATGAAGCGCTAAGAGAATGTAAGTATTATCATTGCTATTTATTTTACCCTTTGGTGTTTTGCCTCTCTCCTGATTGGCTTGTGATGACTAATGTCAAAACTCTCTTCTGTTCTCTCTCTTGGGCAGAGATAATATGACATTTAGCATTGTGCACCACAGGCCATCCTCCCTCTTCTTAACATTAAGATCACTTACATAGCAAGAAGAAATCGTAACAATAGATGTATCTTTTATTCACAGATAAAAACTGAAGCAAGCTGTTATAATACATATTTGTACAAAGGACTTGAAAAAACCATAAAAAGGAAGATGATCAGAAAATATGATTCATTATGAAATGCGGTATTACATACACTATTAAACCTTTTCAAAAGTATTTGTTTGGCAACAATTTATCAATAGTTCCCACACTTAAGTGGCCTCCTTCAAAAAAGCACAAATCTCATGCAGCATGTATAAACTTGATCCTGAGGGTTTGCCTTCCTTAGAAAAACTGTAAAAAGATATACTATTTGTCTTAAAAGTTCAAAATGCAAATGCTATATTTATAGTCAAAACTATATAAAAATATGGACCTAACTTAACATTTACAAAAACTTCGTTTCCTTTTTTTTGTTTGTTTTATGGTTTTGGTAGTAAACATAATTCTCAATTCCTGCAGTCAAAGAGGAAAAAAGAAAACCAAAACAAACCACAGTGCCCTTTGTAGACATCCTCACCTTAAGTTAACGACTCCAAAAAGACCAGGTCTGTGATAAGTGAGGTTAGTAACCAAGAAAGTAGGTAAGCAGTTAATATATATCTATATATGTATATATAAAATGGAAAACAAACATTTATTTTGATCTGAAAAAGTAATAATACAAAACCCGAAGGTAAAACAATCATCTCAAAATGCCATAATACACCTTTTCAATAGATAAATGTTCATAAAAATATCTTGAACCCTAACCAAGAAAACAATTATAATACAATTTTAATTCTGCTACATAAAACAGCTTTTCTATGAAACAAGAAGGCAAGTTCAGGTATGAAAACATAATTTACTTATTGCTTTTGCTACAATGTTGTTCGTTTTTTTTTTTTTACATATAGTCATAAATACACTATACAGTATAAAATATTTCGTAGGAATACATTTTGTGGTCTGCTTAGGTTTGCTGGCTTTAATTCTAGCACCAAATACAAAAATGAAAATCAAATGATCTTTAAAGGCACTTCCATTGTATGTTTGTTTTTTAATGTCTTGGTTTGTACTAAATTTCCTCGCTTCCATCTGGCAGAAGCAGTACTTGTTCCTACTTTTATCTTTGTACAGTTCAGGTCACGTTGAGGCACCAAATGATATATGAACATTCCCATCCCCTCAGCTGTTTCTTTCTCCTACAACGTTCATTGTTGCTTTTTAGTCTTCACCTTTCCTCCTTCACTTTCCAGCGACTTCATCTCTTTACTTCATATCGGACGATCCAGCTTCACTTCCTCCAGTCCCTTAAAAAACCTCTCTTCAAACTTCCACTTCCCTTACTCCATCTTGTACATCTGTTATTCCAATATCAAAACACGTCACTATCATGATGTGTGACTTGCAAAGATTAACACACTGCTCCAGTTCCTCTGTCACTTGTTCCAGTGCCTCCAGGTACTCCTGTGACTCCTTATCAAGATCAGGATCCACTTCAACTGTCAGACAAAAAAAAAAAAAAAAAAAAAGATAAACATCTCACAGCAAAACAGTATTCTATCACAAGGTAGAAAATCATGTAGAGAACTATTTTACTTCTCTTCAACTAAGACATTTTTTCACAGTGTTCAGCAGATGCAAACCCCTACCTTGCAGCTCCATTTAAGTATAGCACTCAGTCTGTGAGCAAATCTCATGTCTCAGTTTCCCAGCCATAATATGGATTTGGAAACATCTTTTCCTTCTTTGAAAAAAACGGAAATGAAAGACTATATAGATATTAACAAGAATCACAGTGAGTTTCCACTGTATTTTTTTTAGTTCTTCCATTTCTGATACTATCCAGCACTGAAAAAAAAAATCTCTATCACAGAAACACTAATGGGGTCACAGAGTACTTTAGAGTTCATTTCAGCAGAGTATCTTAGCAACTGCTCGTCTTTGTCAGTGGGACTGCTCACATGCTGAAAAATTGTTACATGCTGATCATACTACTATTTTGCATAAGACTTACAATCTTCTTTCCACTTGTTTGGATCCATCATCAACCTGCACTTTGTCTCCTCCAACTCTTCCTTCAAAAACTCATGCTTTGCCTTTACTTCTCTGATTCGCTGCTGGCGCCTTTCTAGTATCTTCAGCTTGGTATGGAAATACATCAGACCCTTTTAAAACACAGGGAAAACATTTCATGAATTTGCCTGTTATGAGCTGACATCTGACAACTAGACACAAATTGCTCCCAGTTCACTACTTATGAGTTATGAGGCAAGGGTTTTTGTTGTTGTTGAAGTTGTTTTTTTGGTGGTGGTGTTTGTTTTTTAATTTGGAGTATTAATGAATGGCCTCCAATCTAGAGGAACAGCATGCTACATCACTCGAGCATTTATTGCACTCCTCTGAATTAGTAAACATCTCTAATATATTTTGAGATTACTAATGTTTGTAGAGGAATTTTTTCCAGTAGTGCAAATGATAAACACAGACCAATAATAATTTAAGAGTCATATTTAATCCTAAGACATATGAATTCTTATTTTCTTAAAAGTATTCCTACCTTCTCAACATCCTGGAAAGGCTATTATGAAAGAAATGGGAAAAAGGCATCAGAAGAATATAGAAATTCTTGTCTCCAAAATAGAATTAGCTGGTATTTCCCAATTACAAACAAATCATACTCAGTGTATCCCTGACTTAACAGAATCCTGTCATTTACATAAAGAGTTAATGACCCTACAGTTGAGAAAGGCTGTAAGGTTTCATCAACTAGGGTAAGATTACAAAGTCTTCTCATAATATATTCATTGGTAACTTCCATTTACACCATCAGTCATGTTAAACACAATTCATTTTAGACAGTAATAATTTTCATATTCTGTGTTAAGGGTACCCCAACATATGAGTTGTAAAATTAATAATTATAGTGCTTTAATTGCAATCAATTTCCAGAACACCCTCCCAGCATTCAAGCAAGGATTCTGCATGTATAGTGTAATTTAAGTTGTCTACAGTTGTAAAATATGTCCTGACCTCAGTTTCCTCTTGTCTGTGTCGCTGTAATCGTTCTACATCATCAATCTCATAAACTTTAATTTCAAATGGCTCTTTTAAAGTGCCTGGCAAAGGTGGTAGGTCAACCCACTGGCCAGTGACACTGGGTTTTCTTCCTAGGGAGGCAGCATCTGGCAATGGAGCAGGAATCAGTCTACGACGCTGGAGACCTAAAACACAAAAGACAAGTGTTCCTTGAGACTCTAGGAGGTCTAACAGACTGCAGAACATTACTGCAGCAAATTAAAGATCTAGGTTCTCCAGAAACTTAGGAAGAAATGCTTTTCTTGGTCTTTTCCTTTTAGTAAAGTACCCTCAGGCTGTTGAGTTACTGTCTTGGCAAAATATTATCCTCTTGGTTTACTGATGGGAGTAACAGCAGTTCCTTTTCCTAAGGCAGATGACTGAGCCCCAGTTGTTTATTCTCTCCTTGCAAAAATATTTTTCCTGGATTAATTTCTCTTTGGTGAGCTATAATGGTACTCATTACCTTTCAATGGAAGTATGATTGTGAGTAATTTCAGACCAATACTAATAATGGCAGGCAAGTCAGAAAATATCCTGCTCCTCCAGTTAAAGCCAAGCAAGGCTATTAAGATCCCCTTCATTGCATTACTTCTTTGCAAAGAGCCAACAGCTCTCTCCAGAACTACCACAAATACTTTAAGGAGCTAAATAACAGCAGTGTTCATTGACACTGTGGAATTAGGAGGCCTTTGGCACTTCAGAAGGGAGCAACCAACCAAAGTGCCATTGAGTCACCCCCAATGTCCAGGCCTATCACTATTTGCACTAACACTCAGAAGGTCAGGGCATGACTAACCTCACCAGTTCCTTGGTTTCCCCCAAATAAGCAGCAAACCATTACATTGATACAATTGCCAGGACTTATGTTTCCTACAGCAGAAGCTGATTTGTGTCCTTCAAAAACGCTGTTACTTCTGTATTCAAGAGCTGGCACTTTGGTGTCCAGCATTCTTCGTGGTCCTAAGTCTCTCTCTTCATTCTTTCAAAGACTGACCAGTACATTACATACGTTGAGGATGAGTACACACACATGGGGCTGCTCAGACAATGTTAACAACCCTGCAGTTCAATCCCTTGGCAAACAGGAGGACTGAAGGCCACCAGAAACAAACTGAAATGTCACATGTTAGCAGGAAGTATAAACAGCTTTAACTGAAAACCAACTCAGAGGTAAGGAGTCTTATTACTTCTGGTCGTCTTGCCAAAGGGAGCACATCCAACAGACAAGACAGTGCTGCTCAGAGGAGAGTGCTCCCAAGATAACTACTGGGACTGAGACCTCTGCAGGAAAGTAAAATTCACATTAAGGCTATCAGGTAAGCCCCGTCACAAGCTTCCAGAGAAAATGGAGACAAAAGCCCTGCAGGTACCCCTGAGAACAATGCACCTCCACAGATACTTGAAGAGTTATCTGGTTTACATAGTCTTAAGAAAAATATCCCTTATTCTACCTTGTTAACTTCTAAGTAACAACAACAATCACTAAGGGAATATTTTGGAAAGGCTAAGACTTGATTCTACTTCTGCAACACCTGTTCAGCATTCTCACAACCCAACTTGAATCACTGCTATTTGCCTGCTGAAATCACCCACTGTAGCTCTGAGCTTGGAACTACATTGGTGAGAGCGGGATTCTGTCTGAAAAGGACATTGAACAGATGCATTAAGACTTATACACTAAACAGACAAACTTAAAGTCCTTCCACTGAACCAGCCAAAGTCCAAAGTTGATGTCGTTTCTCTGAAAATGAATTTCAAGGATAAGGGAACAAGGTATCCAGCAACATCCAAGGGAGTATGGATTGGATGGGTTTCCCTTCAAAACCTTCCTTAAATGCAGAGACTGCACAGCTAAAACACAGTTTGGAGCAATGTAAGCAACATCAAGAATGTCTAACACTTGGCAAAGATTACAATTTATTTTAGGTCAATAATGGGTCTGCATCAAACATTTCTTCTAAGAAATATTTCACAAAGTACCTATGAAACCTTTTTTCATGTATAAAATACATTATGGCCTCAAAGTCTAAAGCATTCCAAAAAGTAATACATAATTTACTGATATAGAGTAATTCCAATCGAAAAAAAAAAATAGTTTGTCATTTTTAAAGACCTTATAAGCATTTCCTGAGGCAAAAACAAATAGAAATCCATCAGTGGGTAATGCCTTCTCAATACGTGCACAAATTTTACAGCTGTTAATATTGATTTGTAGGAAAGGTCTACGAGGTTGATATGCTATGGAAAGAGAACTGCAGCAAAATGCTGCACTAAGTTTCCAAACTGATTTATCACCTGCTGAAGCAACTCAGTTTCTTTGACCAGAAAGCACCCTGAGATCTGCATCAGTTTAACTTGCTTGGGGTAGAATTTTTCTGGTTTCTGAGGCAGAATTGAGCATTATGGGTGTCTACAAGGACTGCAATAATTATCCTTTTCCAACCAAAAGCTCAAATTAAGTGCATTGCTGGTATCAAATCCTACTATATTTCTACCAGTCAGTATGCTTAGGTTGCTGAATGAGGCTGCTGGTCATTACCTACACGGCACCGATTGTTACCAATTTTTTACGACACTACAGGACTTCAAGCTAGATCAATAAAAATGAGTACTGTAACAGCAGCCATACGATCCTGATTTTGAAGCTGGCTACTGCCAGCTTACATGAGGGCAGACACTTACATGAGCACCACCTGCAAAAGCAACAAGGAAAGGCACCAGAGAGCAGAAAAAAGGACCTGGCACTTGTACGCCCACCTTTGCACGGCGCAGTCAGAGGCATCTGCATTGGCACAGTATGTGAGCAGGAGCCAATCCTCCCATCAGTTTGCTATTGTTTATAGAATCTACACATGCACTCTAAAATTACATAATAAAACTACTACTACAGAGCAACACTATAATTTTGCGATTAGCTGGTAGCAGTAACGTAGGATTTGCTTGCATCTTGCATATGCACCCTTCTGCTCTGCCCCCAAGCCCTACCTTTGGATAACCTAACGTGCATCCAGCAATCCTCATTAATTCACAAGTGCTATTCTCCCCTCCAGGACTATTCCCTTGTTTCCAAACGGGAGCTCCAGCCCCCCTCACTGATATTTCCCTCACCAGCTCCTGGCAGCAGAGCTCCTCCTCTCCTCACTGACCTTCTCTCCCTGTTCTTCCTCAGCGTGCACAAAAATTTCTCACTTGATCCTCACAAAAGCTATCAGCACCATCACTCTTCCCAATCCACTCGTATACCCTCCTAATCTGGGCTGTGCTGGTGCCATGCTCGCCACCAATCCCACTGAGGAAGCATGTCCCCTATCTGCCGGCAGCCATCTGCTGCCTCCTCCCTCGCAGGGAGGCTGCCGTCGCCCCGGGGCACCCAGCGCCTCTCCTGCCCTCTCCACGGCAGCACCTGTGTCACACCTGCAGCTTTGAAGTGAAATAAATGACAAGTAGCTGCTGTCACAGCAATACAAGCGCACAAGTGCATGCAGGCAGTCCTGGCTTTGAGCTCCCCCCAAAACCACCTCTCCCTCTCAGTTGGAGGTGCTGTGAAAATCCCCCATCCTGAGGGACTCAGCAGCACACTAGTGGCCACCTGGCTGCCTTCCCTTTCCTTCCTTACCTGTTGATCGTTTCTTGGGAGACTTGAGGCTCCTCATCCGGCCTGGCGATGACATCCCACTTTCGCTCATGGAGTCGTGTGCCGAGGAGGCACTGCCGGTGGCCTCGCTGTCCCGAATCATGCTCTCGTAGCCACTGCTGCCACCGCTGTGGTAAAAGAGAGCCGTCCTCCCCATGGCTGGCGGCAGCTCCCCACTTAGGACACTGCTGTTGTCACTACCGTGCCCACTGCTGTACCGCTGAGGCCGCCGGGGTGCCGTTATCTTGCTGTAAGGAGACGGCAGCACCGGGATCTGCGACTTCTCATCACTGAGGTTAATGCCACTGTCATTGCCACTGTCAGAGTCGGTGGAGCCTCGGAAGTGGCCCACCTTGACAGAGCCGCCTGATACCAGCTCGTTTACACGGCTGTTGGCCGCCCTCATGGCCTGCTTGGTCCCCATAATGGTCCCTCGGCTGGGTTTGCCACTGACAGGCTGCATGGAGCGGGGGGGTACCTTCCCACCAGGAGCCATGCTAGAGCCCTTCCCCGTGGGCTGTGCCAGGGACTTCACGGAGGAGCTGAGAGACTTGGACCCGCTGGCAGAGAGGCCCCGGTTCTTATTCCCGCTGGCTTGGACCTTCTGGTTAGCTGTGGGTTTTGCCTGGCTGTTTTTTCCAGGTGCAGGGGCAGTGAAGGGTGGTGGTAAAGCCACACCTGAGGCAACAGGGGGGACGCCCAGCCTAGGGACAGAGCGTCCTGTCCGGCTGTTACCTGCGTTCCCATTTTCCCTCGCCACGTTTGCTTTGGATCCGACTGATGTCAGGCTGTCACACCTCTCCAAGGACATGTGGCTTCCATAGCGGTGCACAGCTTCGCTCTTGGACGCCTTTGTCTTCAAGCTTGATGTCATCTTAGGCAAAGAGTGGTCACCCTTCAGGTTCATTCTACTGCTGGCACTTTCACTGAAGAAAGACCCAGCTTTCAAACGCAAATCTATTTCATCCTCAGCCTTTGGTGTCGCAGCTCTGGCAAAGTCCAAGCTGGTGGCTTTTCCCCCACCATTTCCCAGAAGGACAGGTTTCTGCTCCAGGCTCGATTTGCGTACAGGAGGTGTTGGCGGCGTTGGGCCACCTGGCCTGGGCAACAAGCTTGACTTCTGTGGCATGCTCTTCTTTCCCAGTGAAGATTTCAAGCTGCCAGTGGCCATGGCAGCATCCGAATTCCCTCGGGTGATGGCCTCCGACAAACTACTGTTAGCATGCGATACTGGCATCACTCCCAGTGTGGTGGCTCCTCTCTTCAGCTGTGGCATCTTCATCACAGCTTCTGACTTCTTTGCAGCTCCGCTGGAGGATTTGCAGGCCATTTCACAACCATCTACAACCCTCTGCGAACAGGTAAGCATAGTCTGTGACTTTGTTGGCCCAGATGCTGCACCAAAATACTGGGCAGCTTTTCCTGGCTGCTTCTCAGTACCAAATGGGTGAGATTTTGGAGAGAGCAATGCATCTGCAGGTTTTGTTTCCAGCTGATTATCTGTGCGCAACAGCCAGGGATCTTCAAATATGCAATGTGGATTCTGCAGCTCTTTATAGTTGAGGACAGTATTATTGTGGATTGGAGAAGAGGTAGTTTTTGTTTTCCTAGGAAGACTAGAATGTATTGTTTCTATTACAGGTGTATCGCGAGAATTACCACATTTTATTTTTACAGGCTGATCAGTGACACAAAAAGCACTTTTAATCTGAGATGCTTTGGTAGTTTCAGAGGTTTGAGGGCTTTTGCCAAAGCCTGAGGACAGCTTGCTAGAATTCATGCTCTCACTGTCCAGTTCAGAGAAGCAAAATCCACTGTCATTCAGAGCGCTTTTTAGGGGGACGGATGAATTGGGTGAATCCAAGTTGAATGGTTCCTCAGACTTGTTACAGCTGTAAGATGACTGAGCAACAAAACTGTCACTAGACTGGGCTCCATCACTTTCAATTGTACAGATGCTGACTTCACTGAGCCATGAACTGATGGAGGAACGTCTGCTGCCAGTAAAGGGATCCTTAGCAAAGGGCACAACAATATCAATATTTACACCAGTAGAAGTTTCCTGTGAGGTATAAGCATCAAACTCATCATTTATGCTGCTGATAATACTAACTGGCCTCGAACCTGATGCGAGAGCCTGAAGGGAGCAGTCACTGTTAAAGCTAATGATACTCGAAGGTCTTCCATTATCCATAATCCCGCTGATGGACAGCTCTTCCACCACAGTGAAAACAAGTTCATCCTCGCCATTCAGCTCAACGGGCTGCTGCAAAGTCACCGTGGTGGTTAAGATATCCCGATCAAAACATTTACCTCTGAACGCTGACCGGAAGCTGTGTACCTCTATAGCACCTGACTGATTCTGGGCATTGCTACCAACCAGAAATGCGCTTCCTTGGGGGTTCTGCTCAGGCTTGTTGGCCATCTGCTTGCTCATTCCCACAGGAGGAGTGCGAACTGCATTGCTATTGTCCAACTCCAAACTCTGAGCACTGGGGCCCAGCACCTGCTCTTTCGGCTGTGGAGGTGGGGGTGCTGGGCTTGGCAGGGGTCTCTTTGCATACAAGGACTTTTCTTTAGTGACACAGTCAGCTGTAGCTTTATTCTGCTCCAGATTCTTTGAAGGGCTACACCTTGACGACTGCAGGGAATCGGTGATCATCTCTCTCTCTCCCTCCAGTACTGTTATTTTGCCGTCAGCTCTGCTTTGTGGCTTGCAAAGCTCTGTTTTCAACTGAGGTGTGTTCTTCTCATGACAATTACCATTGCCACCCTTTGATGCAACAGTCTGGAAAGGAAGGTTATGTCCTTTTTTTGGAGATGCTGTTTCTTGTGGAACTGGTTTCTTAAATCCTCCAGAAGGAGGAGAAATTTTTTCCTTTATCAGTTTAGATTGTGCATTTTCTGTACCTCCGGGCAATGGACTACAATTGGACACAACAGAGATTTCTCCACAAGCAAATCTGATGGGTTCCTCACTTCCATCAATGCACTCTAACCTTTCTTGCAGTTCAGCAAAAGTGTTGCATTTAAAATGGTCCTTGTCAGAACTCCTACCAGTAGCAGAATTGTCTTTACTTCTCTTCTTGTTCAGGGATGGGATTATGGGAACAAATTCCGGAGGACCTTCATTATCTGTCAATTCCCTGTCAGATAAAGCTGCGCCATTGGGACCAACATAGATGACAGTATCACAAGACTGTTCACTGCTAGAAGAATAATCAGGATCACTAGATATACTCAGGACAGGAAGGTCAGGGTCAAGGGCAACAGTTCGTGGGTGGAAAGGTCGGAGATGGGGAGGTCTTCGCACATGTCCTTCTTCACATGAGCTCTCTCCTCCAGACGAGCTGGATGCATACTGCAAATGATCAAAAAGAGAAAAATTATGAACGTGAATTGATATATAGGTACATATACATGCATGTTATTGATAAAAAGGGTAGGTTTGCTATATAGTCTATGCTCTGTGTGTATGATCACAATTACATCTAGTAGAAAAATATTACAGAGTGAATTAAAGTAACAAGGTCATGTTACATACATTTTACTGAATTAGGAGTAAATCTATCACACCTTTTCAGATAGTTTACAATAAATATTATACGTTGTCTTTCTCCTCAACAGTTTTCCATTTCTTATTGTTTTTTTAATTAACACAAATTGAAGCTTTTGAGATAGTTCCGCATACAAGCAAAGAAAGAATACATTTGGAACAAAAAGAAAGGGAATTTTAGGATTAAGGATTGAGGGTGGGATGATGGCTTGGTTCCAAGTCATTTGTCAGTTCCTCTCCTGAGCTTTTGTGCATTTTGTATTATTTCTTACTGCCAAGAAATCCTACATACCCCCACTGAGAGGCTAGGAAAACTCATTTTCAAATGAATTAATTGCGGCTTGTTTGTGCACCAACCTTGGATTTCTTCTTTCTCATTCGGTGGATTCGTGATGCAAGCTGAATGGTGGTGAGAGTTTCTGCATAATTGGCTGGGGAGTCAGAAATATGCGCAATCATAGTAGTTCTGCAGTTGATGTTCCCAAGTGATTCCCTCAACAACATTGTCAACTTGTTGTCCCTGTGTAACAATTGAGAACATTAGGATGGTTTAAAGAAATATATATATTTTTTTTTTTTTGCAGATTTTTACACCCCAAGTTGTGCTTTCGTTCTCATAGGACATATGTAACTATGGTACAAGCCAATAAGAAGTTTCTCCTATTATTTGACCATACTTAAAATGTGTCTAAACACACACATGCAAAGATAACAAGCATTTTGACAATTTATTTGCCTGTGTATTTGTAGCGTAAGTCATTTTGTTACTTTAGACAACTGTAAAACAATTGATAACTAGTTCAGTTATTTCAGGTCTATCTCATACTACCCAAGCAAGTCTTTTTTACCTGAGCAGACTTTGCATCTGGATATCTAAGCTTTGTAAGCTACATGCAAATAATTTTGATATAAAGAAAAAAAAGTCAACAGAAACAGTATGAAAATCCTAAACAAATAACATTAGATATCAGAAACATATTATCAGTGCCACCTTAACTAATCTAGTTTCCATTCAGCCTGCTGTACTCTGTTCTGACATAGCAAATAGGAAGCTAAATTTCTCTCTAAGGACTTTGTTGGTGATGCAATCATCAGCTACAGAAAGCAAAGCTGACAAGACAGGTGACATTTTGTCCTCCATGGGTCCCCAACACATGTACCCAAGGATCCCTGGAGGCTGCTTCCAACACAACTCCAAGCTGGCTCAATATGTGGGAACTAGCATCATGTCTATGCTCACCAATCACAGTAGGTGACAAAGTTGAAGATCTGTCCTTCCCTATTCTAACCCGTCCATCCTGTACTCCATCCACAAATGTAGCAACTAGCCTGAGGAAGTTATCTACTTTCTGTTTAATATAGAAAGAAAGAACACCTGTTTGAGATGCAACACTAGATAAATAAGTGAAATGACATGATTGATAATGAAGGGACAATGTTACAAAGACAAGTAGCAATTAAATTTAAGGACAGAAGGCCAACTTCTGGTAGGGATGTTTACATTGTGTATCTTGTCTTTGGGCTGGGCTCTTGACAGGTGTGTTTGACATAACATTATTTTCAAGTACACTAAACAGCAATATGCATAAATGTTCACTTCTGTTAAACAACTGTGCAACATGGTGCTCATCATTTTTTTCTGAATTTCAATATAATTTCTAAATTTGGTAAAAGGAGACAAAATTCTATGAAATTTTGATGGAAGTGTTTACTGTTTCTGTCCAGCTGGCTGAGACATGTCTAAATCCAAGACCCAGGAAAGAGAGGACAGAGAAAAAACATTTTCACCATTTCTCCCTGCATTTTTCAACAATCAAACCATCTTAACCATACACCCAGATTAAATATATGCCAATAACCATACAATTTTTTGGTCACTTAAGTAAGAATTTCATGTTACTATGTGACCTCTAAACATTCTGTGTATGTATACACACACACAGGTAGATAAATAGATATATCTGCAATATGTAAGTGACCTTAGAAAACAGGTCTTTCTCTAACAAAACTTCCTTTTATTTCATCTTAGATAAGAGTGAATTGTTGATGCAATGCAATTCATTCTTAAGGTAACACCAGACACAAATCTACACTAATACATTCAATAATTCACTTACTTATATGGCACATGCTTAGCACCATTAATTAAGGCCAAAATTACATTGCCCAGGGCAGAGAGAGACAAACACAGGGAGCCCCCTCCATCTCGGCTCTTGCTCAGCACTTTTTCACAGCTTCCTAGATCAATGAGATGCAAACGGCTGCGTCCTCCAGACACTAAAACAAAAAGGGGAAAACCAGTTGTACATCACATGTTTGCATGAGCTCAAGCCAGACTGGGTATTCAAAACATATTCAAATGAAGAAAATAATGAATACAGCACGGGATAATGACAATATTAAATATTAATAGGGAGGAAAACAGGTTTTAGCTACAGTTACTGAAGTTATAAGTAGACTGGCTTGAGGGTTCATTTCACTTTTTATTTCTAAGCTTATTGCAAATTATTGTTAAATCAACCCAAACTGAAGTAATTTAAAAATAAAGAACATGGTGAGCAGATTCATACTTCCTCCTTTGCCACTCTTCTCCATGCGATACTGGTATATGTGAAGAGTAAAGAGCATGTGTGAATTTCTCCTGTCTTCTTCGTCACATTCAGGTTTGCTGGTACTTCTGGCAGCAAGTGCAGCATCAAGGAAAAATGCAGCCTTCTCTGCAGTCGGGGCCCTTAGCTCACTTTGGTTTTGAAGCTGGAATATAAACAAGAATATAACGAATTTGCACAGGAACGTTTTTTTTTTTTTTCCCAAACTGGCTAAATCTCTTGACAAATTAAACCATACAGATACTTACACCATGGGAGCAGGGCTTATAGATTAAAACCAAAGATTTGTTTTTCCTGTCTTAAAAATTTTCATAATTGTTGTCAGATAAAAAGAAATAAAAAGTTTAAGGAAGTTAGACTCAGCAAATTTATATTGTGATATCCATTATACCTGTGTTCCACATATTGGATCTTCTCTCAGATAAACTCCAGGAGACTGGCCATCCTGAAGGCTGCCACTGGCTACTTCAGCTAACAAATCCTTAAGGTTTTCATCTTTGCCACTGATCTCCACAGCAGATACTCTAATAGAGAAACGTGTCCCAGTTTTTTCTTTACGTTCATTGATTAATTTGAAGAGCCAAGAAATTGCACAGGGGATGATACCAAGGCTTTGTGTGGAACTGTCTTTCCCAATCATGGTAAAAGATTTTCCTAGAATGAAAAGACAAATGTGAACTTAATTCACCGTTCTTCTACAAGACACTTTTTCTTCACATTGCTACTGCACATTATATGCAATGCCATGTGCTACACAGATAATGGGAAATAATGTTCAAAAATGCAAAGAATTTAATTATTAATCCATTACTACTTATTCAATTAATTTTGCCATTTTTGTAACTCAGACCTACAGCAAATTAAATTTTAAAAACATCTCTGATCTTTTGATTTTCATCACAATGCACCTATATATAAACTCTCTCTTGAATAAGCTAATCTGATGTTACATTTTACCTTTTCAAATTAAAACTTACAATCCCAGTGTAGAAATAAACCATGATAAGTTTGCAAAGCTAATTAAAAAGAAATTCTAATCTATTCATATACTCCAGGTTTATTGTTCCAGGAGCTGACAGCATGTAATTACCAGACTGACATAGTAATTAACTGTAACGAATTTGGGAGCTCACCAAGCTTGACATGACCAAAGCAAAATATGCAACCATCTGCACCATTCACAACAGACTGGATTACTTCTGCTACTGTTCCAGAGCATACCTCAGCCTGAAAGAAAGATTAGAGACAAATAAGTAAAAGCATATACTGCTATTGTTTTTTTTGTTTGTTTGCTTTTTTTTATAGCTATTCTTCTGTATGAAATGAATGGCTCAATATTTTTGAGCCACAATATTCTCCTTATTTTTATGTCATCAGTCCTATTATTTTAGTAACTATGCTATCTTAAAAAAAATAATAAGATCTGCTACTACAGCCTAAAATAGTTTTCAATTCTATTAAACCTATTCTCTTAGAATATTGATTCCATGACTAACGTAGCAAACTGAATGCTATCCAACCAGACTTCCTGCTGGTATAATAGCTTAGCCAAGGCTATTCAGCAATAGTAGCAACTCCATTGAAATTAAGCTACTCAACAGTGCTCACAGGAATTAAAAAGACATTCATACTGGAGAAAATGCATTAAGATCCCTGAATAAGATTTCATAGCATCACATTTTCCTTTTCCAGGGGAAACAGCATGTTTGAGTGTACCGAAACCAGTTTATCCACATCAGTGAAGGTCTCAAATATACAATATGATGATCTATTAGCTTTGGCAACTGTGTGGGGCAGTGCTGTGTGTGTGCGTGGTGTGCGTTAAATATGTAACTACAGAGAAATGATAAGGCTCTGTTTGCAGGTGCACTGCAGTGAGCTTGCCTTGAGCAATGACGCTTGTATAAAAGTGGCTGGGCTGGCCAACGCCACCCAGGAACAACACAAACAGGCCACCCAAAAGGTCCACCACGAGCACCTGAAAGAGCCTAGCCCAAACCAGGGATCAACAATCTGGAAGGCTGGTGCCAAAGCCAGCACAGAAGGTGGCTTCAACTGGCAAGCCCACCTTGCAGCAGGGCTAACAATGGGAGTTTTAGTGTCTGTAAGAAAAAGCCGCTAAGTTTTAGACTAATGTTGAGATCACTATTGTGAGAGGCATGCACCATCAGTACTGCAATCAAGATAAAATAATCAGTCAAAAACAGAGAATAAGCAAACCGGAAAAGGCAATGAAAATATAAAAGCTCCCTAACTACTTTGGTATAGCAGTACCACAGGGTTAGCTCGCTCTCTTCTTCTAACAGTGGTGTTCGCAGTTAATGTTAAGCACGTGATCCTTTCTCACTGAAAACAGGGGGGAAGGACATTCTTTGTGACATCAAGTGCGTTAAAACCTAGCTGGAGTGAAAAGTGAACTTCAAATTGGCCGTATGTCTTTCACCAACACAAGAAAAATGCAAGAAAATTTAGTCAGTAAATCCATCTCCCCAGCTTTTACTCCTTAATTTTACATCTTGGCTAAACTGAAGATGTAGAGTTTACCCACCTGTCTATCCATTACTGTGTTTTCTTCCATGTGTTAAGGCAACTCATTTTAATATAAATCCCCAGAAAAGGACAGTACTCTTAAGGCATATCAAACACTGTGGCCACAAGAATCATCAAACCATTTAGGTTGGAAAAGATATCTAAGTTCATCAAATCCAACCATTAACCTAGCCAAGTCTACCACTAAACCATGTCTCTAAGCACTGCATCTACACGTGAATCCCTCCATCCCTCCAGGGATGGTGACTGAACCACTTCCCTGGGCAGCCTGTTCCAATGCCTTGCAACCTTTTCAGTGAAGAAATTCAGTGAAGACTCAGGAGGTTTATGCAAGTGATTTCAATACCTGTGAAGCATCCTGGGGGAAAACTGCATCAAACGCAAACATCTTTGGAACAGCAACAACACCTCTCCTGTGACCTATGTTGGAAGGCCCACTTGCCGCTGGATCATACAGAGTGATTTGCTTTTTTCGTGGATCCACCTTTAGGAAGGACATGGATTCAGATGTTTCGTGTGCTCCTTGAGAAGGACAAATTCTTACCATCACTTTCACCTGCAAAAGATCAGAAGAAATTGACAACATTAGTTCCCAGCTAGAGATATAAACAGATGCAAAGCATTCCTCCCAAACCCGCTCCCCCTCCCAAGACATGATAATTTATAATATTTAGGCATGTCAGGACAACCGTGGGACAAAATCAGAGCCAGATTTTCCAGACTGGTTTCCACCCCGGGGTCTGCACTGAATTAGCTTTTAAAGGTGCACTTTGTCCTTTCTGTTGACTCTGTTCCAGTTTCAACATTTCTATTTCTAAATCTCTGATCAGCAGGTATAATCCACTGTAGGTGTAATACCATGCCTAAAGAAAAGGAAACTCTAGTCTCCTACCTTCCATGTACTTAATGTGACCAAAAGCACAAATTGATCAATTCCAAAACCCATGGGAATAACACAAAGCTGAGATGGCTAGTTGATTCAAACTAAATCTGGAAACTTTCAATTCCTTTTTCATGTTCTCCTAATAAACAGGTGCCTCTCTTATAGCTTTCCCAGGCAGATGCCTTTATGCTGTTATTGCTAGGTAGTTTGGTGGTTAGTTGAAGATTTAATGGCAGTTTCAAAGAAGGGAAGGAAAAAAAAAAGCATTAAAAGGTCCAAAATCTTGAAAGGAAACTGCTCACAAAGTACATTTTATTCCTACACATGGCATTTTAAGACATCATTTTTAGACAGCTCAGACACGTTGGCTGTGATTTCCCAAGCAGCTTATGGGAGCCAAGTGACCGGGTCTCACTCAAGTTCAGCAAAGGCTGCACACCTGCTTCTTTTAAGCTTCCTGGAAATCATATTCTTATTTTGAAAAAATGTGAAATACTGCCTCACACCCACTTATGACCATTTATCCTCATGAAATGCTCCCAGGTCAGAACCAGTGTGTTTTATACACCTGGTGCTGCAGCAAATGACTATTACAGGAGCAGTGAATCACTCTGCCGATCGGCAATTCTGCACTGCCCAGCAGATCAAACTTAGAGGAAAGCAAAGTTCAGCCAGAGCGACTCTCCCTAGCCAGTAAAAAATGCTTCAAAAACAGGCTGAACAACAGCATTAAGTCCTTATCTAACTACCACATGTTCTCCAACACGAGCATTAAACGTAGTTTTGCTGGGTGAAGAGCCTCCGTGGCTGTAACGCACCACAGGCAGCAGACCTGGAGCAATTTGCACTCTTCAGAGCATCCATCAGGACCTGCATCTTCTACAATGCAACTACTGACCCTAATGAAGTACAGTCCTCCTTTTACAGTGCTTGCTTCTGATTTGGAAGAGGAGTGACAGATAGCAATCCCCCCTCTTTTGCACCGTGAACCCAACAAATAGATCAGCAACTCTGATCAGCATACTCTAAGACCAGCCTCTAGCATGGAGGTGGATGTTGCATGGGGACACTGGGTTGGAGATCTTACATTGATAACAGAGATGGATTCTCCTTTTTTTTTTTTTTTTTGGAACTTATTACTGCTAAATCTAACCTTAAATCTGCCAGAACAATTTATCTGTATGTTCTGAGAGTATTATTTCATTAGAATGGTGTGCATCTATTACGCTGCCACATTCTTTTTGTCTTTACAAAAAATGCGTTTGGCAGTCAGCACCTCCCCATCAGTCCTGCATCCAGAGAAATAATGGCAAAGAAAGAATCAAAGCTGAAAAATTGCTTCAGCAAAGCACAACAGTGAAATGCAGTGCTCCCAGCATTGCAACAAACAAATACTGGAGCAGGCTGAGCCACCCTCTAAGACTGCCCTTCATACCAGACAAGACAAGAAGGTGATGGCATGCACACCTGCACCCAGAAGGTGCAAGTGAAATGTAGTGCCCAGACCATGATGATTCACCCCACTACACACTGCGCTGAACTGTCCCTGTCTTTAACAACTAGGGATGGCAGGTAACTTGAAGGTTTTCATTTAATTTCTCAGCTGTTCCATTTTTCCAGCTCCTCCTTTCTGGGGGGTTAAGTTGCATGCAGGCATCCCCTGCACAGTCACTCAGTGATATGGCTGAGCATCATTGTAGAAAGTATTTTCAGAAAGTGGCTATAAAAGCTTTTCCCCAACATTTTTTTCCAAACAAAGGGCTTAAGAAACAACTGACCCATCCAGTAAACACCACAGGAGGTTCCACCAAAGGCAACAGCAAATTCTTCCACCTACCAACTCAAGCAGTCCCCCCTTCTTTTCTTTTCACTTTTATGCTGATATGAATATGAAAACATAGTCCCAGAAAATAATTGAACCTTAGAATAAATGAAACAGGTGCTTCAAAAGCAAAGTGCAGAGGTGACAGACTCAAGGCTGTTTCCCCACAAAAGCTCCACGAAGCCAGCTTTGTGTATTACCCTGTTAGCTCAACCTTGACATGCTACCAAGGTGCTCAGAAAAATAACTGCCCTCAGGAAAAAAAAAAACAAAAAAAAAAAAAAAAAACATACATACAAATGCCCACTTCTGAGTCACTTGATTAAATTTAATTTTAATATATATGCTATTTAAAAAAATAAATCCCTAAACAATCCTTTCTTTTCTCTTACACTTATTATTAGATTCTAGCAGACAGAGCTTGGCTAAGAAGAAAATTGGTCTCCTCCCGACCTAAACAGCAAGTTTCCTCCATCAGCATTGCTCCTCCTAAAAAAAGGTGACTTTACCCCCAGAAAAACCTTGTATGCCAAATCAGCTTTTTGAGACCATCTCTCTGAAGCAGAAAGGTACTAAAATCTTTTTCAAAGGGTATCAGATCCCAACTCTTAATGGGCCTCAAGGGTCATCTTCATTTTCACAGAGAAAATGAGCTTTCAAGACAAATGGGAGGGGGCAAGAAAAGAGCAGCTTGAGGAAGTTCCTCTTCTGGTGTTTTGTGCATAAATGCTGATTTGCAGAGTAGAAAAACAGATTTTAAATTTAGTTTCTTTGCCCTCTAAATCCATCTACAAGTGATGGCTTAATGTTTAAAGCTACCTATCAGAAATTGTAGGGTTATAATGTGTCACTCTTATTCACAATGCTGAATTGCTGAGCTAGGCACTGACTTCACTCAGAAATGAACTAAAAATGCTCATGTAAGTACCAACAAGAATAAAGCTTACTCAAACCTACTGCTTTGCAAAAGCAGAAGCTAAAGTGCAGGCAGGTCCCAAATGCAGGCACATCCTTCTCCTTATGTAGAAGAAAGATTTAGTGTTATATATTTTTATTATTCTAGCCCTCCTTTGTTCCAGGAACAACCTTAATTGCCAGGTTTGTATTCTCAGCTCTGAAGTTCAACCCAGTACTTTTCTGTTTTGGGATAAGAGGAACATGGCAGAAAAAGCTGAGTACTGCACAGCCAGCATGGTTCCTGACTTAAGGATCAACTTAACTGCACCTTCTCCTGGGTCTCTTCATCTGTTTTTAATTTAAAAAGGCATGCTCACTTGCAGGGATAGCAACTTGCAGTGCAGAAAATCACCCAGATATAAGGGTTTTTAGTGAAGGAAGGACTCAAGAAAACACACGAACCTGTAAATCTTAAAGTAACTTTGGCCCGTGACTAGACAGCACAGTAGCAGTATCTGTACTGCACTCAAATGCTTTTATTTGCTCATTAAACAAATGACTAGAACTAAATGGTAACATGAATTTCAGGTCCACTCCGAATTACATCCTCTGTGGGCAGTTATTCAGCAGTGTGGCCAGTTCTAGTGCTCAGCTCAGCAGTACCTCAGCTCCAACTGCAGCAGTACCAGCTACCAGTAACACCTGTATGAAGTGAAGAAACCTTAAGAGAAGGAATTTAGAGGAGAACAAATGAAGAAAGGGAAAAGTAAGACATGCTTGAAAGAAAAAAAAAAAAGAGAGAGAGAGAGAGAGACCTAGAAGGAATGTCAACAGCGGGACAGGGAGGAAAACAAAACAAAAAAGCAAACCAAAAAAAAAAAAAAAAGGCAAAGAAAAACAATACAAATAAGGTGATTCCAGAAAAGTAATCTCAGGGTAAGGGCATCCCTGCCCTGACCACATCTCTGCCCTGACTACTACTATGTAAGGAGAGCTAAGATCACAAATCCTTCCTGTGATGGGTATGACTCTTCCTGTTATAACTGTGCATGTTTAGCAACTCGTTGTAATTTTGTTTTCTGTATTTCTTCTTCAGTGTCACAGACAGATGCGGAATAAGAAAAAAGAATTAAAGGGAAAAGTTCATAAAGGATACAAGGATTTGTATATATGTATTCAGAGACACCGAATACTGGATAGAGGCTCAGTTTTAACAAGCATGTTGATAGGAAAAGAGGACAGGTTTGTATCAGTTCAATTTTTACAAATAAAAATAAAAAAACATCATGGTATATGCACATTATTAACATTTTTCTCAATGCCTGAAGACAACCTAAATCATGCAATTCACTGAAGTATCTCAGTAATTAACTGACTCTAATCTTGGGAGTTTTGTACACTGGGGGTTAACGCTCAAATGAACTTTCCAAATTCATGTTTCCGCAGGAACCGGGAGGTCAACAGAATTGCTGAAGGAAATCCTATTAAAATTAAAAGTGTTTGGAAAAGAAGATGGTAAACACATCCTGAATACGCTGATAAAATACAAAGAATTTAATAAATAAATATATGCGCGTGGAATTTGCAAAAGCCCTGGAAATGGGTGGCATAAGGTCACAGGCCCACCCACCCTGCACAACAATGGGCGTAATTTAAACCAACACTGGCAAGGATGGAAGAAAGATTCATAGCAATCAATGATATTTTTTTCCCTTTTCTTTCTTTCCCCCTTTTTTTTTTTTTTCCTTAAAGTCTATCTGTCAACCTGCAGTGGAAGTCAGGGAAAAGAAAGGTTAGAAAGGTTATAAAAGCAAACACTTGCATGCTAGAATTCACTTGCTCCAGCCATGTAAGGGCAAATCACGTAAATGGATGCTGAAGTATAAAAACAAGTCATACCACTGTTTTATGCATGCATGAAGAATGTTAGGGAAGACAATCTGGAAAAGGGTAGATTTCTGAAAAAAATAATTTGCAGTCAGAGAGAGGAAAAAAAAACCTTATGGGAAGGACAATGGCTACAACTAAACTCCATATAGTTTTAGAAACACCTGATGAGGCCACCAGAGAACTACAGATCCACATAGCACACTCAAATCCTACTAATCTGTGAGAGTCCTGAGCCAAACCTCTAGACCTTGACATCTTTGACCCTTTTTAAAGTCAAATATACACGTGCCTTTAACAATTCTGAACTAAACACAGCATTTCTCAGAAACTGAGGAACACACATCCTGGCTAATACAAGCCATTCCTCCCTCTTGGAGGCCATTGCTATTGTTTACCCCATTTCACACCTAGGGGTCCCAAGGGGATACCTTCTGCCCCATCCCCATGTGACTGTTACTGTTCCCATGCTGCGACCTCCTCCAGGAGCACTGGATACCCCTCTTCGTGAGGACTGGGGACTTCCAGACCTCCCCCCACATGCTGAACCAGCTGGAGCTGAAGAGAGTAGGATGAGGGAGTGACAGCAGGACTGCTCAAGATAGTGCAAAACATCAAGGATACGTCAATGTCAAAAAACAGGTTTGGGAAAACTAAAAGACAGACCAAAAAGCCGTGAAAACCAAATTTCAAGGCAACTCTCTGACAGCAAGACATGAATGTGAGACTGATGGCCAGAGGCAAGCTAGCACTTTTTTTCTAATACAGCCCTTATATTTTGGATATGCTGAATTGAATGGAGCTACAGTAAAGCCACGCGTCAATGAACACAAAACTCCTCAAAGACCAGTGAGGCAAGCATCATCTCAGAAGAAATCACATCCAAGACTGAATTTTTAGAGAAAAGAGCCAGTGATAAAAGAGAGAATGACACAATTCTACACAATTTTAGACAGAAACAGCCAAGAGACTAAGACAGTCAGGTTCACATTGATTATTACCCTGTAATCAAGAGAGATGGAAGCGCTACCAACACTGACACCAGAGAAAGGGGAAGGACTATATCACACTTGAAACAAAGAACCAGGTGATTTGGATTCTGTTCCTAAGACTATCACAGACCTCTACTATATGTTTTAAAGGATTAATACAAAAACTACTGCATACATCAAGAAGTTCATCAGTTGTCTTTCACTGGAGCAAATACTCTACACAGCTTAATTTGGGGCAGACATGTAGACAAAAAAGACCACTTATTCATTAAGTAATGACTAGACTCCATGGCATTTTGAATTCTGAGGAAATTAAGACCCTGACCTAGTCAAATATGTTAGCACAGGCATCACTGTAACATATGGTACCTCCTTAGAAATGAATGGATGTGTAGTGCTCATGTGTTTATAGTGATGCTTTGTTAGCATTCAATGCTTATGCAGTTGTCAAGTTTCAAATTAAACAGAATGACAAGGAAAAAACAGAAGGAATGTATTAAAAAGCATATAAAATTTTAAAATACATGAGCTCAAGCTCCCCCCCCCCCCCCCCCCCCCTCAAAATAAGCTCAGACTTTCTCTGTATTTTGAGAAAGTGCTGGCACTATAGGAGAGTCCATTCCATAAATGCTGGTCATATTCTACATTACAGTAGTATCATAATCCCTAAATGAACAAGCAATTTGGTCTTTAGCAATAAATGTCATTATATCAAATTTGAATAGACACTAAATATTCCCTTGAAACACATTTTTGACAGGCAATGTGTAGCCAGGAAGTTAATTTTGTCCAATGTTCACAAAATGGCGTATAACAGCAGGTTAATTACATAACTATGTTTAGACATCCACCATTCTGAATTAAGAATTCTCAGCAAGAAATTACAAAGAATTCATATTCAGTTGAAGGCCATTTTCCAATGAAATCACTTGTTTTTCAACTACAGTGTAAATCAAATTACAAGTCCTAGTTCAGAGCCAATATTTTTCATGGATTTAATTGTAACTGACAGATATATAACCCTTGCTAAATTGGTTTGCTGTGGGTAGTTCTTACAAGCCTTTCATATACTACCACTACCAGTGGATGGCAAATTTATATGCAAAATTGCTATGCTAGCATAGACCATTTAGCTCCCCTGGGAGAGCCAAAAAAAATCACTTCTGTATTGTACTCTATTAAAGAAGGATTGATTCTCCACTCCCAGGAGATGTGAAGAAAACTATTTTATTTCTAAAACATGAAAACAAAATAGAAGAAATAGTTTATTTTAATCTGATTTTTCACATTTTTTTTTTAAGTAGTTCAATGCATTTCAGCAGGAAGGTATGTACCTTGTCCTACACAGGTCTGCATACGTGGAGTACTTAGTATGATACGTGATTTATATCAGAAATAACACTCTAGTCATTAGGAAACAAGCAGCAATAAAGATGACAAAATTAAGTACCTATTTGTTATCCATCATCTAACCATTCTAAGAACCAGTGAATGGGACATATAGCACACTTAAGAAAACTCTACATGATCAGTAAATCATATTAGCAGTACCTTAGCTGTGGCTTGGTAAAGCATAAATGAAAGTAAATGTCTAAAACACACAAATGGAGACCAATATGTATATACCTGTCCAAGAAACACGACTGACAACTCAGGTTCTCTTTAAATGCTCCACTTCAATTGTCTCACATAGGAGGCTTCTGTCATTCTAACATAAAAAAATTGACAGGATCCTTGAAAGAGACAAGCACTTAAAGCTGCTGTTGTAAGTGATGCAGTATTATAAAGAATGAGCTGAATAGAACTGCAGAAAAAACATTTTGCATGAAAAAGGCTTCCTACCATGCTAAAGAAAAATAGCAAATTAGAATGCTACACAGCAGCCACTGTAAAAAGGATGTCTTTTTTAATACCACAATATGATAAATTATCTTAAGTAGCACATTAATGTCAGAAATTGAGCATAATCTAACTTCTTTCCAGTGACAATATTAAATGGCTTTCAGACGTCTTTCCTACTATTCTGACATTAAATTTAATAACACCCAGAGAGACCACAAAAATGATTCAGTTACAAGAATCATGCTGTACTGGATCATTGCCTTTTAAGTAGGATTCAGCTAAATGATTTGGACTCTGATGTTTTTGGCACATTCAAGACAAAGGTATGAAATGTGCTATGTAACATTTATTAGTAGTGAGCATAATTCCTCTCAGTATTCAGTTTGTATTGGTAGTAGGATTTTTGTACGTGTGAGGGGTTGATCATATGCAACACAGGTGCCAGAAAGACTAACAGTTGCAAACTTTATTTATTTTAAACTTTTTCCTGCTTGTTGTTCCTGAACACAGAAAAATCCTGCAAGCACCTGGAAGAGTGTATAATCGTCTGTACTCTTAGTAAGGAAAAGTATGCAAAAGGTTAGTTAAAGATTTGAATCACAGGACAAATCCGCACACTCCCAATGAAAGTATGATAAGGGAAAAATTGGTATTTATAAAATGTAAAAGAAATTAATAAGACATTTACTATTCACCTTCCAAAACAGTACTTGAAACAATGGGAAATTAGCAACTGCAAAAGATACATACAGGATGTCTGCTGTAGTAAGTCACTAACAACAAATATTAAAAGCAATATTTCATCACAGCAGAACCGTATGATATGCATGGAGATCATGGTAGGTTACGAACAACTCTAGACTTCGGGCTTACATCAGTAATTGTGTTCAAGTGGAAGTTCTGGCCATCACAGTCTTCTCACATTCCTTCCTCCTCCAGCAGTTCTGATAATACAGTCACTGTCTGCTATAGTCACATAGCAAGAAAAAGCAAGAATTCAAACCACTTCCTTCCCCTGAACACCCACTGAGCTCACAAGTTAAGGCAGGGTCCCACAAACAGTGACAGGACCTGTCAGCTGGACCGATTCCAAATCACGACAGAAACCACCAAGGTAGTCCTGATGCTGCCTATGCTCAGTACAGTGACTTCCTTAGATTCAGCTGTCCTCTACCTCAGAACAGAATAGCTCTTATTCATGTGTTTAACTAAGAAACCAATGAAGAGGACTTAATGCATGGGAAAGTTCTCCACTGAACCTGTGTATTGGCTATAAAGATGTTTCCTTATCAGGATAAGCAAATAGTCGTGGTAGGGCAGCTTTGAAAGTGCGCATCAAATAAGGAACTACCAGGTATAGATATTGATGATTGGTGAAGCCTTTTTAAAAAAAAAAAAAAAAAAAAAAAAAAAAAACTTTAGGTCCAGGCATGTACTGGCAGCAAAGCACACCGTTGCTGCTCCTGCCTGCAGGGGAACAGCTCTCCCCTGAGAAGGTCCTCTGGAGATACTTTACGTGGGAGAGGAATGGAAGTCTTTGTGTTTCTTCAGTTCTTACCATTCTTTATTAAACTTCTTGAAAGTTATTATGGTAAGGAAGAAAGCCAGTAAACACAATCAGTGACTTACTAAAATAATATGGGCATGAAGAGGAACATGTCTTTATATCACATACTGCTAAGAGACCCTTTACAACAAAAGATACTTATTCTTCTTGCCTCCTGAACAGTCAATAAAGCATTTCTTCAGAAGATGGAGACTCATGGTAACAAACAGAATGCTGTAGCTTCTGTGATGGCTGGTAAAATGGGTTACAGTCATGCCTGATTTCCTCATAACTTACCATTTGTGCATGCAGAGTTAGAGCTGCTTTTCCTTGTGCTAATTAGCATTAAACTTCATCTGCCTCTTTATCATCTCAGTAATTCCAGTACCAGTGTTCAGAGTCAGATTTAGCTTTGACTAGTCTGAATAGGTAGGTACACCACCTCACTCGTATCTTTTAGGAAGACACCAAACAGATCTCCCTCCGTATGACATAGCTAACTTTGCTCCAGTGTGGAATCTGACCTTTTGTTTCCTACTGGTTATCGGTAACATGACAGCTTAGGGTTTTCTAAGAAACCTAGGTCAAGGCACTTGTCAAAAGCTTTTTCAAAACCCAAACACACTCAATTAACCAGACCACCCCTATTCAAATGCTTGCTGACTCTTCCACAGAGCTCTAGCATGTGTGTTCTGGCTACAAATGCTCCATTGACTGATCCCTAATTTATCATATTAATCCCTGCCTGATAATTTTGATCCTTATTATTGCTTCAACCACTTTGCCTGGGTGCCCAGCCTGAAAGTCAGGGTTACTAGATTATGCTTCTAGACTCCCTCTGGAGCCTTTTTTTTTTTTTTTTTTTTTTCCATTTTGGCCCCGAGGTGACATTACATTTTCCACACTCTGTTCCTGTGCCTCTTACAATGTGTTGAATACCAGCTAAAAGACAATCTTGAGCACCAGTGGTGGGGTTAGTTAAAAATGACCACGGCCAAGGTTATATAGAAAGCCAATCATATTGGACATTGTAAATATTTCAGCATGGACTCACACATGCACTTAGATCTACAAAAGAAATGGGACTACTTAGAGCACGTTATAACAGCAGCAGTCAGTCTTTGTAGGATCCTGGCCTTATTCATTAGTTCCCTCAATATAAAATGTATTTCCACACAATTTAACATGTCATTCACCACTTCAGCTTGTCATGTAGGAAACTACACTACCCCCACTGAAGTATCACTGATATTTCATGGGTTTCTAGTTTGTTTTCACTTTTCATTCTCACATAACTTATACTTTTCTCCTTAAATTTTGTCTCTTCCCCTTACCATACAACAAGGTGCATTTCTCTATGGTATCTTGTCCTGTTCCAAAAGAAGCTATGTGACAAGAAGGCCATTAAAACTTGTCAAGCCATCTGTGCTCAGAGAAATCAGCCCTTCAAGAAAGAATAAGGCCTGGTCCTCAGCGTGTCGTTCTCAGGTCAGTAGGATGAAGTTGTGCAGCCCATCAGTACTGTTACATTCTCACTATACAGCAGATACCAGCAAGGAACCAGGCCTCCACATCAAAACTAACCATGAAAGACAAAACAGCAGAAAGCTGGGTTGTAAAGAAGGAAAACACTGCCACACCAGCTGCTTAACCCACTGTAACCACACATTAATAACAAGGCCAGGCACACTGCTGGCCTGGGAACAATCACACAATCCAAGGAGAGAGTCAGCCACAGCCACAGATGCTGCAGTAGGAAAAATTGACTCCAGAATCCAGCACTGCTTCTATCCCCTAAGTGTATCTTGTACTTACAGCTGGACAGGCTGCTCTACCAACGACACTGAGAGTCATGTCAATTGACAGGGATTGAGTGCTCCCTCAGCAAGTTTGCAGATGACACCAAGCTGAGTTGTGCAGTCGATACACCAGAAGGAAGGGATGCCATCCAAAGGGATCTGGACAAGCTAGATAGGTGGGTCCACGTTAACCTAATGAGGTTCAACAAGTCCAAGTGCAAGGTGCTGCACCTGGGTTGGGGCACTCCCAGACATAAGAACAGACTGGGAGAAGAACTCATTGAGAGCAGCCCTGCAGAGAAGGGCTTGGGGATTCTGGTGGACAAAAGGCTCAACATAAGCCAGCAGTTCATGCTTGCTGCCCAGAAGGCCAACTGCACCCAGGGCTGTATCAACAGAGGGGTGGCCAGCACGTCAAGGAAGGTGATTGTCCCCCTCTGCTCTGCCCTTGTGAGGCCCCACTTGGAGTGATGCATCCAGGTCAGGGACCCCCAGCATAAGAATGACCTGGATCTGTTAGACTGGGTCCAGAGGAGGGCCACAAAATTGATCCCTCAAAGAGGACTGGAGAACCTCCCCTATGAAGACAGGCTGAGAGAACTGGAGACCTTATAGCAGCTTTTCAGTACTTAAAGGGAGCTTATAAAAAAGGAGAATGGGTTTTTACATGAGCAGACAGTGATAGAACAAATGGGAATGGTTTTAAACTAAAAGAGGGGAGATGTAAATTAGATGTTAGGAAGAAATTCTTCAGAGGGCAGTGAGGCACTGGCATAGTTTCCCAGAGAAGCTGTGGATGCCCCATCCCTGGAGGTGTTTAAGGCCAGGTTGGATGGGGCCCTGGGCAACCTGACCTAGTGGGATATGTCCCTGCCCAGGGCAGGGGAGTTGGAACTGGGTGATCTTCAAAGTCCCTTCTAGCCCAAGCTGTTCTACAATTCATTGAAAAATACAAGGAAAAAGAAAACCAAAAGGAGTGTAAGGTGAAAAGCTGTTAGAAGAGGAGGGACCAAAAAGTAACAGCCTTTTTTTTTAAAAAAAAAAAAAAAAAGTACAAAAAAAAAGCTACATTGTTGGAGTTGTTTTACAGGTAAACACTGTAATTTATCAAGTTGCAAACGAGGAATGGGTAAAGAGATGTTTAAGAGGTATTGTACATTTTAAACTATGGATAAGAGAAGATGCCTTATTACCTTATATTTTGAGGAGCATTACAAGTAGTAACTAGCAGACCCCGTCACCACTGCATGCTCTAGATCTTAACTCAAGAACCAAAGGGATGATGCTATTAGCAGAGAGCTCTTATCTGCAGCACAGCACTTAGCAGCACTGTGCAGGGGTTTTCCAAATAGTGGTCAACAAGTATGTGGTGAGAAGTCCACAGCTAGAACTCTGGGCCCAAAACAAACAGCACTCTCAATAATGTTTTCAGCTTACACAGCAAAGACATCTGAGGGTCCGACAACTGCCTGTTGATCCATAAAAGTCACCCACACTGCCAGCACACCATATGTAGACATATATATATATTCCATAACGAAGGAGAAGATCACACAACTGAGCAGGTGGGCATATCCCTGGTCTGTGGGTTGGCACAAGTTCCTGACCTGCTCCTCTGCATTCTGGTAGAGCTTTTCCCTTTGAAAGCCCTCTTCTGTGCTCACTGATGAAAAAGGTAGGTAGACCACACGACCCAAGGCATATAATTTCCTACCATCTGGGATTATTCATTTGATCTTCACTAGACTTTTTTGATCTGTTTGAAGACGCCAGATAAACCTGAGTATTCTACATGGCACAAGTCATGGAGATAAACTCCACTGACCACCCGCAAAGCGTAGGAAAAAGGCTGAAGTCCCTTGTTTACACATAGCTGTAGGCACGTGGGTGTGGTGAGGTACAGAGACAGTTCTTTGACCTGCCAACACAGGGAAATATAAGGATGATTAAAGGTCTTCCTAAACCAAAGAGTTTAGGAAGCCTCAGAAATGCACTGCTCCATCATTCCTCATGCCATAGCTAAGTGCTAAACCTTAGGGAAAGGAGGCAGGCACAAGCGGGCTCTGCCAAAATACACACACAGAAAGGATGTTCCTTAGCAAACGCTTCTTCCCTGAGAACCAGTACATTACTGTCATGTTTGCTGCATTCCACCATTTAATACTGCACCCTTTTTTCTAACACACTTTTAAACACAGGAGCAGAAAATACATTTAAGCAGGTGGAGGCACAGATGAAAAGAGAGCATCAATTACAGCTTTATTTTCTATCTATCACAAACTCATTGGCTTAAAAGAATACAGAGTATTCTCTGGGAGCAACAGTGTCAGTTGCAAGTATTTAGGCTGATGATCTCTATGTTAATGCTGATTTATATGGTTAGTCAAGGTGCATATTTTAGCTTTCCTGTGCACATTAGGTACTTCAATTCTATCTTCAAATGCTAATCTCTTGTAACCTATGTAAATAAGTATTCAGACTCTGTCATGTGAGTGATTAAACAGTTATAAATATGAATAAAGCTCTAAGTAATTAGGTTGTATTTTAATTAATCTTAAATAAAATTAGCACGAATGTTACAGTTTGGAAGATGCTGGATTTCCCAAGCAGGGGAGACATCTATTTCTGTCCTGCTACTTGATTTCCACAGAATTACTTCTGGTTTACACTGATATGTGAAGCAGAGGGAAATCAAGCACCCTTGGCTATCTCCTTAATCCAAAGCAAACAGACAGCACCAGCAGCTGAGCCTTGCCGGTAACAGAGACTACTTCTGCCCAAGGTGACACCTGTATGCGCACTGGTTTTGGACCAATGAAGTCAGAGAAAGTCTGTCTCTAATATAGGGAAGGACAAAACAACCTTTGTCAGTATTGTTGTCAGTGATGTTAACTAGTTTCAGTGAAGCCAACATGTAAGCACTGAATCTGCTCTGAGACAGCAAACATTTTCCAAAGTCAACAAATAATAGCTCTCAGGCACATTCAGACAGATGTGTCTCTTTCTCTATCCCAAGACCATTCTCTTGAGCTTATGCAACCCTGTTCTAGGCCGAAAGCTTCCAGCCCCGTTAAAATTACTCTATAAACCTATTTTTAAAAAATTGAAATCCAAAATTACCTTTCCAATGCCAGGGTTGTCCTTGATTTTGGACACAGCTCTCAGAAGGCATGGTGGTGCTGGCGGAGGACAGAGCTGCAGAATGCCACTAAAGTTAGTAGCATAAATAGAGAAGTCGTGTGTGTGTGGCAGGGGTGGATGGTATTTCTTTCTCTTCGAAGACAGGTTAAGCTTCTGTGCTGCTCTGTATAAAAGTAATAGCAAGAAAGGACAATGTTACTAGGTGTTAATGGCAATCTGGACCAGACAAACGTATGTTCATTGGCATCACTGCCTGTTTAACAAATCAAGTCATTGTGTTCTAACCTGATTTCATAAGGAAAAAACATCAGGAGACTAATAGAAGGAAATGTGAGTAGAAAAAATACAGGCAAATTATTCAGTTAATTTCTCCCTCAACAGAGTTTCAATTATATTCTAACTTTCCCCTCTTCCCCCCAACAGCTTAACAGCTGAATCCTAAAATACTAAAATCTCACTGACATCGTAAAAAGCTGAAATAATCCCCTTGTCACTGGCAGGACCGCATGGATCTTACTGGTGATAACATTACAGAAGTGATGCTTTGTACGCTACAAGTTACTCAATACACAAAATGACACTCCAAGTCAGCTGAGCCTGAGATCCTATCTTGTTGGCTGCACTGAAAATCCTTAGATAACAGAGAATTTCCTTCAAGACAGATTGGTTTTTCTTCCTCAATTCCATTCTTCCACATTAAAAGGGAAAGCTATTACAGAGACAAGCTTTAATGTTCTAAATGATAATGATCCTGCTTTTGAAATGCAGAATTTCAAAACATAAAAGATGAAGAAGAAGGAAAAATTAAAACATGCAATTAAAATTGTAACATTATTCCATATGATTAAGAATAGGAATAAAATCATTTTTTCTGCTGTTCCCCCACCATCAACACCAAACATAGCAAGAAACAAAACCAGAACCTGGACTCTGCATCAAAATCTTCATGGGACAACACACCCTGCAGAGCTGTATGGAATGGATATTTATGTTAGTGACACTCACTGGGCAACTGAGGACAGCATCGATGGTGAAATCTCAGCTCTGTCAAAGCCAAGGAGAGTTTTGTCACCTGAATGTATGTGATTTGACCCTGAGACTGACAGTAGATAGACCACCCTCAGATACATATCATAAAAGAATCCAACATGCTAGCTTTCAACATTACTTTGAATGACTGTTAAGCCAGCAAAGACGCAAAGCATCATATTCATGTTATCTGTGGATGACCTGAGACCATGCCACTAATGCCAACAGGTCTTCAGTGGGGGAAAAGCACTGTTCTAGCCCATGCTTCCAATATAAAAGCCTTTCCCTTTGGATAAATCAGTTTGGAAGTATATGACCACAAAAAGTCTCTCTAATTTGTATTTTCATCATTCCTTCCAGTCCATGATCTCAAAGTACTTTTCAGTAATAATGAACTGGCATCAGTATCTGTGAAGTATTATAGTGGAAAACATATGAGAGAAAAAAAAAAAAAAAAAAAAAAAAAAAAAAAAACACTAAAGCAGTGCTTTGTTGTCATCCCCAATTCAGGGTTAATCTAGACCCCTAACCTTGCCAGGAATGTAGTGATGATGCAGCCCCAGGCTGCCTCAGCTTAGCAGACCGATCAGGGAAGGAAACTCTTCCTTTACTTATATTTATGGTAGGTCAGAAGCAAAAAGGAGCACAGAGCAGGAGGGCACAGTTGCTTCCAGCAGCGCTACTTGCTTCAAGTGAGTTACAGTACAAAGAACTGGTTGTGTACAAGGAACAAAATTACTCGCTTGGGTCAGGATTACACAGCTAAGTACAAGGGGCAGGAGTCAGAATACAGATCTGCAGAATTCCCAGCCTGAAGCTCTACGCTCCCCGACCTGTGCGTTGAACTCCTTTTTCCTTCAGCAGCATCAGGAGATGCAGACCCCCTATGTGCTTCCTTCTCCCTCTTCAAACACTGCAATATTTAGAAGAGGACAAAGACTTCTGTTATGAAAAGATGAGGCTCTACTTCAGAGGGAGCCAGAAGCCACTATCTTGTGAGGGACAAGTTGGACTCTTGCCTCTAAGGAAAGAAACAGCTTTTGACTCTTTCTGCATCCTGAAACCAGCAGGAACTGTATCCTATGGTGAAGCAAAATACTGCAAAGCATGAATTTACACAAAACCTCAGGCTTTCAATGGCAATGAGAACTGATTTAACCGCCTGAACCCCCAAACCCCTTGCTAATACCTCTTTCAATATGAAAACATATGCCTGAAACAGGACACCAGGCAAACAGTTGCACAACTTCACTAGGACTGCAGCTGCACATTAAAACCGTAATGCCTCCTAAATATGCAGCTTTATTGTGCAGAAAAGTGTCTCTAACTGTTGGTACTCTCATTGTGGAACTCAAGACACTCATTACTTTCTCTCTCCAAGTACCAATTAACAGTTGTGGTTATTATTTAATCATCTTGTTGATTAATATGAAAGGTAACGTTTATTTCCTTGTTTACATGCTATGATCCCTTGTTGAAATGATAAAAACTCCTCAAGAGAATGTCTTCAAAGTGCAATCAAGATATACATTAAAACCTAATGAAATAATTATTCCTTCAAAAGATCTGGCTGAAGGAGTTCCTCTGGGAAACATACATAAAAGAGAATGGGATACAAAGAACAAATTTACTCGGGATTTGTTTATTCAACACCTAAGCGCTAACCGTCAGTAAGCAAATGCACCCAAAAAAGCAAAGTTAAGCAAAACATAAAAATAAATAGAAAAGTCAGCCTTATTAAAGTATAACATCTCTCAAAATAGCTCAGTAACGTGGCTTTGGACCATTTTAAGAGGACACCAAATCCACTACTAGTTATCTTAACCTCCCCACCGAGACAGACCACCTTTCAAACTGCTTTACTTCTAACAGCATTCACATGCTTTCTACAACCTCCACTGTTCAAAGGACAGTGCCATATGCTAGCTAAAGCAATCAACTGCTATTGTGCTGATAAATCCTCTTCCTATGAGCCTGTAGTGCCACGATGTACTGAGGAATTTGGCAACGGGACTGCAGATGTCCATGTGGGATAACAGGAAACCAAAAAAGCAGAGGAACTGAAGTAGATGTTGTAGAAAATAATCGCTGCTTTGACAGGCAACAGGCCAACAGCACTAGTAATGATGTATGCAGTTCATATTTAAAAAGCATCTCTTCTCAAGTAGCAGTGCACAAAGCTTAATTATAAGCTCTCTGTGTTTGAATGCAAGAATCACTTTACCTGACATCAAAACGGGGCTGTTTCTCATCACTGGCATCATGCACCAGCAGTACCAAACAGCTTGTTGGGTTTGTTTATTTGTTCCTTAAAACGGGAAGGTTAGGGAGCAAGTGGCAAGAATAGAGCAACTGGTGCAAAACAAGATACATCTATCAAACTCTAGACTGTGAATATGAACATAAATAGCTGTCATCTCCAGTTCCTATAAAAATCACAGTCAGTTCTTTAACTGTTACAAAAGCCAGCTGGGCAGCAGCCTTCCTATGCTGTGCTTGGGCTCCTGGACTGGTCCGGGCAAACAGAACCACAGAAGGGCTCATCAATCCTTATGCACTTCTTGCAGAACCAGCAATATACTTGGTGGTATCCCAGCCAAGTACTCATTAGGCCAAAATACAGGCCAGGCTGGTTTGGACATGGGCCCAACCAAATGAAACAAAATCCAACTGCATAAAACTCCTTACTTCAGTAAAAAACATGGGAATTCGTACTTAAAGGGAGCCACTTCGGAGACACTCCAGAGAATAGGATGCAAAACTTCAGTGTTACAGTAATTAGTTTTTCACAAATGCACACTTTCTACCTACCTTAGGTTTTGCCCATTCAACCTCCTAGCTCATTTCCATGGAGCATTCTTGAAAAGAAAACTAAGCTTTACTCTCTCACGCCCCTCTTCCAATTAAAGCTTCAAAGACACCCATATATATTATTTTTACCTCTAGCTGTGAGATCTACTGTCTACATTTCGCTTAACTCTTTCCATCTCTAATAGAAGATGTCTTTTAAGATGCTCCAGAGAGTTCTCTTCTCATAGCTAGGTGTCATGGTAGAAAATAAAACTAATATATGGCACATGTAGGAGCACTCAAATAGCAAATGACAAGGGACAGTCTGTAACCTGTTCTTTAGCCCACCACAATTTACAGATTACTAGATTTTCTGCCATGCATGGATGAGACCAGTGAGGAAAAGCATGGCCAGATCAATTACATAATGCTCAGCATCTAGGGAATAAGAGTGTGCAACAACAGTAGCTACAAAACCTGCCCATTAAAAAAATAAAATAAATAAATAAAATTATTTTTTAAATTCTGTGTATGTAGTTAAGGTGACATTTCAGATACTCTGTTGTACAGCAAACTGCTTCTAGCTTACATTCGCTGTACACGTTCTGCACATTATAGCTGTGAAAGTAAACAGCACAATTTAAATCCTTAAAGAACAGTGTTCCTTCTGGGCATAATTTCTTCATGAAAAAGACGACTAGAATTTAAACTTTTACTACGACACAAACTTACAGAATTTCACAAAGTGTTAAGCAAACATTTATTAAGCTACATAAGGAAGAGTGATGCAAAATATAGTCTGAGACACATACTAAAAATGAGTCAACTGAGACAGATGCAGAGGATTTAATTGACAAGGTGGGCTTGCAGACAAACTGACACAAGTCAGAAATAGAACTGGGAGTCCTGCTTCCAATAAAGCTCCACTGACAAAATAATAAAAGAAAACTTCTGCATGAGCCATTACATATTAACATAGCTTTAGCATTATTAGCCAGCCTTATCTTTCAAAGATCACTGTCATTATTCACATTGTGAGAATGCTAAGGGGTTCGCCCAGCAGGTCAAGGCCAAAGAAATGTACAGTCCAAGCCTTAAATATCCTGAATTTGAGTTTACTCAAGGGTACACTCAGGAGTTTTGGCTTGGCCTTGACAGATATCTCAGGACCAAACCTTATCCTGATTCTGAACCCTCCGCAAAGTTTGCAAAATTCTGGGTGCAGGTTTACACTGGGTATCAGTCTGCGCAGGACTCTTCTGAACTTTCCCAGCTCCCAGCCCAGCACAGCCATCACCCCTCCATCACATAACCCAAGCCTTTCCCACTGCAAGCCATCTCCAAAAGAAGCAGTGGGAAAGGCAGTCTGTCATTGTATCTGCAGTTCCAGTTATTGTTTCCTTAATTACTCATCAATACAGACAACAAATGGACGGATGTCCTACAATACACCCTGCAGCATTCTGTCCCAAGTCTTCCGCCACTCACAGAATAAACTTGGTTGGCATTATGACTTTTATTATTGTTATTACTTTTGATTTGTGGTTCTAAAATTAGAAAGATAGCACAATGAAACAGTACAGTTGCTGCCCAAAACTCCATGCAAACTTAAAATAAGCAAGGTATCAGTTTCCACTTACAGCAGGCAATTTGGATAATAAAAGCTAGTTCAAAATGAGCCATTTTGAAACAGAAAGCTGGGAATGTCTAAATCTGTCATGAAGGTCTGGAAAAAAACAAAAGGCACCATCTCTATTTCTGCAATAAATTTTGTCCAAGGCATCACTTATAAAATATGAATTAAGTTTTTAGATTATGGCCTGTTCTTCCCCCTAAAACAAGCTTAATAGGTTTCTGTTATGCATGCATAGCTTCAGCAGCATGTTCTGACTTTCCCGCTTCAGTATCATTACACAAGCACAGCACCAAACCTTTGTTTGCTTAGCTGTCCCAGCAACACTGTCCAGAAGCACTAACGGGAAAAACAACTGATGTTCCTAATTTCAGTGGTTCCCTTCTTCAATAAATAATTAGTTTGTCTGGATCACAATGCACAGCCTCAAACAATGGCATTTTTTTAATGGTTGATGGTAATAAAGTTTCAACAGAAAAACGTCATTCTAAAGCATTCCAAAGTATCAAAACATATCTAATATCGTGAGGATATTAACCAAGCCAACCTCATGAAAGCAAGCATCTCCAACGTGAGATTAAGCTCATGCTTTGCATATGGCATAATCTTGCAATTCAGACTTGAATTTCAGCCTCTCACTCGAGTGACCTCTTAATTTTCTCTTACTATCTCTTACTAAAATCGGCAGGGCAGGAAAAAAATAAATATATCAGCTATGTTGACATACTAGCAACACCATCTTCTACACTTTCTCCATGGTCCAACATAGGATGAACTTCACCTAACATATTCCCTTTATATATTTCTCCAATTTGTTATTACAAACTTCAAGGAAAGCAAGTCCACAGCCTCTCGAGGCAGTCAGTTCCAGTTTTTACCTGTTCTTACTGTTACAAAATTAACACCTCACATCGCTCATCAGTCTGCCTTGCTGGAATGTATGTTGCTTATTTCCCCCTTCACCTCCCCAGCAGACATGCAGAGGAGCTTATTTCCTTCCATTGCAGTAGCTGTTACCTGCGAGAAGACTTCTGCTCTACTTCAGCCTTCTCTTTTCCAGACCTCAGGCCTTCCAACCTCTTCTAACAGGTCAAGTTCCCTCAATTCCCGATCACCCTCGTTGCTCTCCCTCTACTCCATTCACATCCTCATCAAGTACAGAATCGAGGCCTAATAGACAGGTGAGCAATTGCTGAAATCCACCTGAATTCAGGCACCACATGGAAAAAAAACAGGCAAAGCCACTTTGGGATGGACTGAAAGAGACCTCTGGAGATGACAAGTTAAAACAAACCTGCAGAGTACCCCTGACATCAGAAGAGCTTTCCCATGTTGTACAGACTCAAGAGCTGATGCCTCTTCTGAACTACCCATTACTATTTAAACAGAAGCAACCAACCAAGCCCACTTTCAAAGCATTCAAGTGATTTGCATACAGGAATCCAAGTAGGAATTCTCACAGCTCTTCTCTGTATTTTTTTTCCATGTTTAAGAAACACTGAAGAGCAGATCTTTAGGAGCATTCACTGACTGTTACATCCCAACCATTGCTTCCTCTCTCCCAAACCAGCAGTTTCTGAGGTCACTACAAAAATTGTCATGAGCAGCGTCAGCTCTGCATTCTCCTCAGCATGCAGATTTAAGACACTTCTGACCAAGGAACATTTCTTCCGAAGCTGGAACCAAGGATCAGGAACTGACGTACACACACAGCAGAGTAACATCTACTCACTGCAGCCCGCCACGTACCATTTCCAGCTCTGCTCACTAATGCTGTTAAACAAAGCAAGAGCAGATGAACATATTGCTGTACTTCTATGCTCGCTGTTTACAATTGTACCATATGACAAACTGCTGAAAACCTGTGTAGGTTAATCTTTATGTAAGCAAGGCTGTCAACACCTAATATAGAAATATGTCAGTTCCTGGGTCGCACACAGCGTAGATAGCTATGCAGTGAAAAGCTACCTGAATGCCAGCAATGTTGTCTCATTCTGTCTAATGAACTAACTGAGCTAAAGCAGGCAGAACCACATCAATCACACACCTTAGGCAAAAAAAATAAATAAATAAAAAATAAAAAAATTGGATTTATTTGCAAGCAAAACCCAGACTCCTGAAACAGGATGAGGAAAGCAAAATTTTATTCTCATTTGTATTCTATCAAGAAAAAGTAATAAAGCCATTTTTTAAACTGAAAAGTAATGAAACAGAAACAATGGTGCTAACTAGCCATTCATTATTAAAGTAATTACTTAAATAGATCATTTAACATTTTTCCCTGCAATACCAGCTCCCAATATATAGAAAGAAGCCAGTATCAAAATGACTTATCAGGCAATAAATTATTTTTGTTACAAAGGATATTACACTCCATGCTATTCATCAAAAACAATCTGGTATGGAAAGCAAAAGCATTCTGCTCATTCAGGTTGCTCCAGGGAAGAAGCAGGCACATCTGTGATTGGAAGGGATGAGAGAGAAAAGGCAGCACAAGGCTAACCCAGGGTTCATCTGAAGCATGAGGTTCAGGCAAGCGTCATGCAGGAAAGAGGGGGACTGAACTTAGGTCCACATAATGCACGATATTCTCATTCCTGGTCACATATCAGGGTCTGATACATGACTGTAAAGCCTCCATTAAAATAAAAGCTCTGGGGATGGTTATGTTTTTAGGTTACTTGCCTTTACCCCAAAACACCATCCCCACAGACATACCTTTCTCATCACCTCCAGCTGCCTCTGTTCCACATCTCAGCGCACATCTAGAAAATCCAGACAGCCCATCCCTCCCTCCTTCAGCCAGTTTTTATTTAAGATACTTAGCCAAAGGCTTGACACCTATCATGCTAGGCAAATAACTTCTCAGGGGGGCATTTACTTATTCCTAGTGTTGGAGTTAAATGGGCACTGACAGCATTAAATGATGCAGTGGAAACCACTAAAGTCATATGCCCACACAATGAGTAATTTTAAAGAGAGGAGGGACGCACAGGCTTCTTAAAGCCCAGCATTCCTGTGATTTATTTAACTGACTTCAGTTCTGAAGCAATGCTTCTCAGAGGTAAAACGGGCTGAAATTGCAGCACCATTTAAAATAGCACTTAGCAGGAAAATGTAAGATGCGTGTTCCCCATCACTGCCGGTGGAGAGATTTGACTATTTGTGACCCAAAGATTCAAATTTCAGGAGAAACAAGCAACTCCTTAAGACCTGCTGGAGACGTATTACCAAATAATGTTCTGAAGCTTGCCTTGGACTCCAACTAGCTTCACTAATAACACTTAGATTAGATTCATTTTATGCCAATTAACTTCCACTGAGTCATTTCTTTCCAGTAAAAACTCCACAGGGCACTGCTTCTCAGTAAGTGAGCTCCACAAGTAAGTGAGGACACCAAAAGCCCAGCAAAGCTGAAAGCTTTGGGCAATGGGCAGAGAAGCACTAACTGATGCTGAGTGAGGTACTGTCCTGCCAAAACAAACAAACAAACAAAAAAAAACACCTTCCACCCTCTGACAAGAATTAGGGAAATTTTATAAAGATGAAACTCACTGCTACTTCAAGAGAATATGAAAGTACTTTCTGAGTGATCTTGCAGTTGGTCAAGCTCTGCAGCTGTAGTGCTGGTGCACTATTTTGCCTTGACCTTTCACGATTGTTGTGAGTGATAATGCAGTGTCTCATTTTGCCACTAGCACAAGCACACGAAGTGGTCTAGCTCAGAACACAGCCAGTGTCGGCTGAAAATCCACCTGTCCCACAAACCACATCCACCACACAGTAAACCAAGTATCAGAGTGACTGCAAGTCAGCCACGAGAGCTATATACTCAAGTATCAGCCTGATTTTACTATTTCAACTGCTAAATCTGTCTTGTCTTAATAAAGCATTAAAATAGTTAAGTGTGTTATTGAAAGAGCCTGAAAGTCCTCAATAAACTTGTGAGACAGGTGCAAACTGTCAAATTACAGCCCCACAGGAAAGTCGCCGTTATCATTTTACCTATGGAATGCCTCATTCCTGCTGCAGCAAAACCACCAGTGCAGCTGCCACGGCCGCCAAGCTGGGGAGCCCCAAATAACAGGGTCAGAACAAGCACTGATGTTCAGGAGTCCAGGAGCCAAAGCAGCAGGAGAAGGGGAAGGGCTGAGATGGGGGAGGTCAGAGAGGTGTTCCTCTCGACAAGCACAAAGGGCACAAAGAAAGGGACAAAGGAGGCTCAAGCAGCTAGATAACATTGAAATCCCACATATTCAGGTAAACTGCAGGTGCATTCAGGTATGGATGAATGAGAAAATACAAAAAGGATAATATGAAAAATATCTAAATGAAAGGAAAACTGTTAAGTTCAGGAAAGCAGAAGATCAGAGACAGTACAATAGAAATATCTGTATGACTCCAGACAAGATTATCCATAAATACCTCAGACTTTCTCCTAGTTTAAAACCCCTTCCATTGACATCCATTTATCCACACACTCACATGCACACTCTGTCAATCACTGTCTCTATAAATTCAAACTTGGGCAGCTCTGAAAGCACAGATTCTGACCTACCACATATTTGTGAGCATATCTGTATTAAATTATTCTGCTTTGCTCTTCCTCCTGGGCATCATGAACATCTCAGAACATAGACACCCAACTGCTACAACAGCGTCATAACAGAGCCACCTAGAGCAGCTCAGAAAGTCATTTCATCTCCTGGGAGGCTGCCTCTGGTGCTCCAGATCCTCCCACATTACCCATCGAGGCACTCAGGGTCTCTTCCCCACTCTAATTTGTCATATCCCAATCTCCAATCTACTGACCTCCGGGACATTCTTCATGCTTTCAGCAGTGCTCAACTCAGCAGTACCGATGTCCAAAACTCTACCTTCTCTCTCTTCTCAACTGCTTCAACTTCTTTAACTCCTCCCTTTGCTGAACTACAGCTCTGTCTCATCTCTGTTTGCCTCATCAGTCTCAGTCTTCACGGACGAGCTCTTCATAGCAGGGAACCTGGCTTACCATATGCTGATAAAGCACTATGTAAATGTATGATGCAGTATTAGCAATGATACCAGTAATGATGTCCTGCTCTTAAACATGCTGCTCTGAGAGTCATTTCTGTCTCCAGGAACAAAGCCTACTAAATTCAGGCTTATCTTCTAATTTATCCTCCTTATAGGCTAAAGCGAAATGGGATATACCTAAAGCATACACTGTTTTGTTTGGCCTTAATTATAGGCAGTATTATGCTGCCACAGCAACTAGAAAAGCCTAAGCTGCCTGAAGATGATACAAGATACTGCACAATGCTACACACCCTGCCCCGTCTCCTGTCCCCACATAGCACTGTGCTAGACACGGGTCATGTCGGCACCCCAGGGACAGCCAGTAAATGCATTCCAGCAGCCGCGGCATGGCACCGACAGGATGAGGCAAGCTGTCTGGTGGCACCGGCTCCGTCTGCATTTGCACACCTGTATGAGGGCTTTCTTGCTCTCCCCAGCTCCACACAGCGAGGAAAGGGGGTCTGGGAAGATGTCTCCCCCTGCAGCAGCATGCAGTGAGGCAACGCTGCAGGGGGCAGGCAGCTCCAGCCCACCAGATTCTGAGGAGAGATTCATAATTAACACATCTGGCTCCCCCTAAAACACACGGATGCTTCATTTCATCTGCACATCTCTTCCCCCAAGCTACAGATTGCTCAGCCACCCTTCCCAACTGGCTTCCAACTGCCATTAAATGGTAGCAAGAGAAAGCAGGGCACTGTAGGGCATTTAATGACTGATGCTCCTCCAAGTGGCTGCTGTGCTACATTAATGCCAGACAGTTGTTACATCCCTGGAAGAGCTCTGTGGCTCCCATGATACTGCCACGATGCTGCGAAGTGGAGACAAACCATGCACGCACAGTTCTTTGGCTATCTCTACCAGCAAGGCAGTCTTAACTGGAAAGAGCTCGTACCTTGCTTTCCTGAGTGAAAAAATTAATTAAAATTAAAATTAAATTCAAATTTAACTTTCCCACGCACCTCAACATATTTCTTGGGTGTGGACTACTCTGAACAAGGCAGCTTCATCAACTGACTCTGCATCTTCCCTTGACTCGTCATTTGCCAAAAATTTACTACAGTTACCCGTAACTATCACAGGCATTTCTGTTTCAGCCTCACAAACTAGCCTGACTACCACAGGTCAGCACTAAAAGGTCTAGCTCAGGACCCAATGAGTCACACATTTTCTTCACCTTCTGGTGAACTACTACTTATTCATAACCCAGTTATCTACTTTAGCTGTCAAAGAGATTTAAATTGTGCCAGCTCTGCACAAAGCCGGGATACCAGCACATCCCAGCAGGGTACAGGGCAAAAGTTTACAGCTATTAAATACAGAAAACCGGTGAACTACATTATGAGCTTAGCAGAAGTATAATTCTTGTTTTTTACAGGACAGAGAATGGCAGGCTGAAGTGCTTTAGCTAAAAACATCTTAAACATGGCAACTTAAAAAAAACAAACGTATGTTTCATTTTTTGTTCTTTTTTTTTCCCCTGCATTAAATTCTGAAAGTCCAGATAGTCATGGAATAATCAGGTTTAACAGGTTAGCGGTAATATATGCCTCAAGTGTTCCTAATACATCATAATCTTCTTTCACAGAATTTGCATCACTGTCAAACCAAACTACTGATTTTCAGTTGATGCTTTTAACATGTTTCTATGGTTACTTTCCAAGGTCGCATCACAGACGCCTGAACAGCGGTTCAGAAAGACAAAAGGCATTTTGCATCTTTCACCATATTAAATAATTTATGAAAGTTAAGGCATCCTCATGGAAAAAAAAATCATACAAGAATGGTTCTGAGGTTATTTTCTCAGCAACAGTTTGAAGCACAGTAAAATCAATATATCCCTACAAAAGCCTTCAAGAGGCAGGCTATTTGACTAATGTTCCATATGGTACAAAATACTAAGGAACGTTCCAAGTTTAGATCTATATGCACAAGCCTACATGAACTGCATGAGTGGATCTTAAAGCAGAACATGTAGACATCTAATTTGCTACTGTCAGCTTCATCTTTTACATCAGGCAGCAGCTATTGTCTCAAAGTATTCTGAATCTAAAAAAAATGCAAAAATAAAACTGAAAAAGTGAAGTAAAAATGGTAATGACAGCCTTTATTATTTCCATCGTTTTTCATTCAAAGCCATGCAGATTTCATCTGTCCCCGAAACGCTACAAATTTTGACTAGTGTAATGAAAGCTTGTGCACAAAATATCTGAATCCTCTGCCTACCGCTACACTAGATCAGAGTTTATTGGAACTAATTGAAGTGTCTGAGGCTTGGAACAAAAACACATTAGTCATTTAGTGGTTGTGCTAATATTGCTATGCCTTTCCTGCAGTTTCATTAGATACAGACTGCTTCAATACCCTAATCATATGCTCAGTCACAGCACAATCAGTACACAGAGTACTGACAAGCTGTCCCACCATGCCTAGAGCTGATAAGGTGCCTGCTCTATGAGTAACCTCAATTATTGACTATATTTTATGGTCAATCTAATGACCAAATGCTTATCAGTGAACCATCAGGTGCCTGTAATAGGATAGTGACCCTTAGTTTATATGTACCATTACTGCTCATTAGTGAATAATTAGATTCTTTAATCCACAACTCACAGGCATTACAATATGATGGAATATCCTGAATCAAGAAAAAGACGACTATGCTTATTTTAACTCTTAAGATGTTCAATTACATTACTCAGAGCCTGTATGTTATGTCTTATTAAGAAAAGCTGCTTGCAAAAAGTGTATCATGTGTAATGTTTTATGTCATGACTAAATTGACACAGCTTTCCTAAACACGCAGGAATATGATGAGAGTGGAAAGATAATGGGTGTGATTCACCATTCTGATTCTCCAGATTTATTAACTTAACTGGTTTTAATCTAGCAAAGCCCAGCAACACTGCAAATGATATAGAGACCCAGAAACTAGTGAGCACATACTGAGTGCTATGTTTGGAAGATTAATTCATCAAACAAAAGCAGGCAGATGTGAGGGAAAAGAGCTGCAAAAAAACAGTTCCTTCCCTGCCTCAAAGTCAGCGGTCCCATGGCAGCAAGTGCAACCCTGTGACCAAACCAGCTTGAAAAGACACAAAAATAATCCACTATCAAAGATGATTAATATTTAAGAAAAGCAATGTAATACAGCTTTTCCTCTACTCAACCTTGCTCAGGGTTTCTTGACTTTATACATCATTCCTTCTAAATTGCTTTGATTCCTCTTAGCTGCCCCATCACTGCTCAAACCTTCCCTCCAGCTCACCTTGGGACACTGAGGCCAGACACCCATGCTCCCACCAAAGCTCCACAAACCCAGCCGGCGGCACAGGCAGTGCTGCCACGACTGCTCCAGCCACCAACAGGCAAAAATCACCCGACGGCTTCAATTTTTAGGGCGCCTTGATTCTTCTCCCAAGGGAGTGGCATGTTCTTTTTAGGCAATTAACCTCTTTGAAAGTGCGTGCCCATTCTCCTCCTCCTCGCTGCCCTTCTGCCTGTTCATGGAAACACCGCTGCCTCTCTTCCCCAGGTGTCCATCTGACAAAAGACCTGACAGCTTATTACAGCTTTCTACCACAATAAGCCAATATTTGCTTAGCTGCGAGCATAAGAGAATTCATACCACAGAGGAGTCCTACAACTACCTTGCATATTTTCACTTGGTAATTGCACATTCAGGTCGCTTATACAAAAAAAAAAAAAAAAAAAAAAAAGAGAGAGAGAGAAGAGAAGAATAAAAAAAAAAAAAAAAAGGAAAAGGCCCTGGAAACAGGTTCAAAGTATGGAGCTACTACAGCAGCAAGGCATCGCTCACTCCATGCCAATGTCCAAAGCAACCCCCATTTTTCTTAAATCTGAGGAATACCAGGTTAAACATCACCTGCATTGTAAGAGTAAACTGAGAACCTCTTCACACCCATCAATAACCACAAGCTGTACTTTTTGCTCAGGCTTTCTTATTCTGACAGTGACCTACTGAGAAGCTGCATTTTCTTCTAAATCCTCCAGTCCTTCAGTAACATGACCATTGAGTAACGTCTGGCAATTTGCTTGTGTGGCAGAGTCAGACGTTAATCAAAGCTTTTCTCCTTCTATGACAGATCAGAGTGAGGGAAAAAGGCTTAAAAACTGATTTAATTTCTTAATATGCTTCTGTCTGCTGTTTCTAATATTTGGCTTTGGTTTTGAATACTTAGCACTTCTGTGCTAGACACTCTGCATTTCTAGGTAATGAATAAAATACTTTTCTTTTTTTTTTTTTTGAAAAGCACAACATAATTAATCTTGAAGAAATTAAATATGACATTCAAATGAGAAAGAGCTCTGGATGAATATGTAAATTGGCTTCACATATGCTTAACAAAACCAATGCATTCACAGCAAAGACTATCTTAAAGATATTAATTTTAACTACATGTACCTCTCACCACTAGGTAAAGATTTTGCTGTAGTTCTTATTTTTTTTTCCATGTACGGACATGAACCCTTCTGTATTGTCTTCTGAGTTTGTGACCTTACAAACACAAAGCTATGACTCTCACTGAGGAGTGAATTGAAGTAAAAAACAAGTAAACCAAAAAAAAAGCTGCACAGACCTCCTCCCTTCCCAGGCACAAGGGCACAAGCCAGTCCACAAGCAAGAGTCAAAGGGTGCTATTTCACTGAAGAGAGGCTCTAATTTTAATGTGGAAAAGACATTTGTCTGCTGCCAGAAAATCATGCCACAGCCCAAAAGCTAATTGTGCTAGGACCTGTACAAACACAGTTAATGCTGCTTCATGAAGGCAACTGGAAGCCTTTATTCATGTGAAAAATTCTGGATCTGTTACTGATGCTAAGTAAATCACAGACACAGCTTCCACAAGAAACCTACAAAGACTTTGTCGTCCGAAGTAACAAACCATGCACCCCAATACACTGAGAGTTAATCTACATGCATGTTTTTGCCTAACTAGTTTATTTCAATGACAAATCCGCCTTTTTCCCAAGGCCACATCTACAGTCCCTTTTCCAAAAGGACTCCTGTGAAGATGCAAGTACTCAGTAGAGTTATTCAAAAAGAGGGCAGGATTTTAGAAAAAAAAGTGTGTATAAAATCATCAATATATTAACTGCATTTATTCCAGTAGCAAACAAGAAAAAATAGATGTGCCAGGCTCTGCACAACTCAAGTTGTTGCTCTGCTATGAAGTTCACAGTTTAAGTGGCTGAGAGGAGAAGGATGGTTAGGAAAGAATTAGAAGCTACAATGAATAGGGACTGCAGCATAATGCCAGTGCCATTTTATCTCAAGGTGCTTGCTGAGAGAGAATTAGCTGAATGAGAGATGAAGGACAGAGAAGAGGATGATGCTGCAAAGGATTCAAGGCAGGGATGACCTTCCACCAAGTGCTGTAAGCTAGGTGGTGCAAAGGGCTGGAAGAGATGGGACAGAAAGGTTAGATCAATTAACCCTGATATCCCACCAGGACTGAAGAAAAGAGGTGGAACCATTGATATCCTTCTATTCCAATTTCTGCTAGCATCTGTCTCTCTTCACCCCTGAAGATTTCCTCCTCTTCCTCTCCTCTTGTCCTGAGAACTGCACACCTCAGGAGTGAGAGGAAGAGGCAGCACCAAAGCTTTGTTCTGTAGGTCCCCATGTCAGGAGGCATCAGAAGCAAAGGGGTGCAGCAGCAGCAGAAGGTTAAGGCCAATGGGAATGGAGACACCAGACCAGGACTAGGCAATGGTACCCACCTGAGAACCTGCTCAACATATGTACAACTGCCATGGATCAAACTAAATATCTCTGCCCTTACTTTCATACAATTTTCTGCATTTCAATCTATATTTTCAATAATTGAACTTGTTTCTTGAATGCTTGCTTTTAGGGAACAAAAGATTCTTAGATGGGCTCTGGAAGACTGAGAAAGTAATGCTGCAATGCACTGTGATTAAAGATCATAAAAATGTTACAAAACTACTTCAGATAACTGGTAACTGTTAAAAGAAAGAAACGCACAAGCGCTTTACGAAAAAAAAAAAAATCAGCCAGCCCTATTATTTGGTTAAAATTTGAAGGGAATTTTGAACAGAGGAAACATGGGTAGGGAATAAGCAATGCACTAATGCATTTTAAAATGTTTTAGCTATCACATAGCTGCTAAAGCTATAAAACTTCAACTCACTCAGGGCAAAGACAGATTCATGAGAAGCAATTAGGGCCTGATCCAACATACAGTGATGTCATTTGAAGTCTTGCTGTTGACTTCAAGAATCTTTGAGGTAAGCCATAGACAATCATTAGCAAGGATCCATCTCTTTACAACAAAACCAGAAATGCATTTTGCTGACCACTGACAGAATTATCACTGGGAGGAAAAGATTTGGGATGTTATTTCAGATTATTATGCACCAATTTCTTTCTTTCAATTCTAAGGGCGTTGTTTTATTTTCTGAATTCTCCAGCTTAACTAATGTAAAGTTAGTCTTTACCTTAGCTTAGAACATACAGATTCACGCTGAAAAAAAAAAAATATTTAAACTAAATTAGACTGTTCACACCCACAATATGAAATACTGTAATAAAAGCTGTGCTGCTGTCCACTCCAGGTACTTGGGAGTGGATTCATCTGTCCTTATTTAGGTAACTAAAAAAAAAAAAACAACAAAAAAAAAACAATAAAGCCACAAATGTCTAACTGAGCTTTTCCCCTTACTTTACTTTCTATTTCCACTAACTTCAGGCAACTGTCTCAAAATGAAATATATTATTCTCTGTTGGCAATTATCTCCATATTGACTTTAAGCGTGCAGATGCAGACTCAATGTTAGGACTTCCGCACACAACACGTGGAGTAGACCCTTCCCAGTCTCTTGTGTACATAGGCACGGTGGTATGTAGGTGTATAATGGTTCAGACTCATTGTACCATGGTCTTCTCTAACAGGACTTGGGAAGCTGAGCTCTTCTTGAGATTAGATTATAACTTACACTAAAATTCCTTTTCTGTTTTTTAATGTTGCAAAAAGAATTAAAGATCGAGGAAAGGGAAACAATACAATTTTTACATGCTTACATGATTAAAAATGATCCTTAGTGCATAAATTTTACTTTAATGCCATTCACAGACATACGTTTTTCAATATTGTCTAAAAACATGCTCAGTTCTGAATTAAAAAAGGAGTTTGGAATGCAAGTACAAAGCCCTGAATTTTGTTGTTTTAAATACCATCTGCTTGAGAGCACATTGCATTTAATCAACAGTGCTAATTACAACAAACATTTCACAAACAAAACCAACAGCTTATTTTCATTATAAGACCCAGGAACCAAAAAAAAGATTGTTCTAGGCTGCTGCTATAAAACTAACGTCTTAAATAGTTTTAACTGTTGTTACCAACTGTGGGGGAAAAAAAAAAAAAAAAAAAAAAAAACCTCCATTTGCACATCCAGCCATGCTACTGAATAAAAATCTAAATAAAAACCTTATTTTTGATCTGAGTGGAAAAGCCTCATTACTTCAGCTTCTGCTTCAAGGAAACCTACTCAATAACAGATTTGCTACAGGTAGAAATGTCCATTAAGGACTAGACAAAGACCAGCACAGCACATATTATTGGGTTTCGATCAAATGAGGTTTGAGGAGGCTCAGGCATCCAGAGTGAGAAAGGGGATGTCACCATCACATCCTTGCTCCCCTGCGGCAGTGGAAAGCTACAATGACAACCACAGGACCAACTCCACCTCTCAGCAACCAGCACCAAACGCTCCACCTTCTACCTACAAAGTCTCAAAGCATTTCACAACCATTTGAACACCCATGAGCAATTACTGAAAACAGAAAAATGACAAACTACCTTATGAAGAATGAAGCTGCAGCTGAGGTACCTGCCGAGACCCCAGCTGGAGCCACCAAGCTCTGGGAGGCCACTGCGCCACCTGTTCCCGTGGAGTCAGAGTTGTTCTGCCCTGAGCTGACCTGAACGCTGGGTCCATCCCGGCCACTTTCTGGTGCTGTTTCTGCCTGGAAAGAAAAAAAAAAAAAAAAAGAAAAAAACACACATACAGGTTAATACTCTTGCATGACACAAAGCAATTACATGCAGTGCTTCCAAAGAGTGTCTTTGCAAGGGCAAATGTGAAGACCAACAGTGGCTGAGGAGAGAGACAAGTGGACAGGCGTACCACAGAAGGTCCTGCAACAAAGAAGGTAAAAACCATGACTGTAACAGACAAGCAGAATTACACAGAGACCTATTGTGATGGGTAATGCGCAGTTAAATAGTTTGACAGGCATGAAGAAATGGAAAACGATAAGCAGAACCTGTTGTTTTACAGTGTTATTTGGGAGCTGGCAGAACTGTTTATCTGGTTCAGTTGTAACTGTCAGGAATTATTTCTCAGTGGCGCATCATCTACAAGACCTATCTGTGTAAGAGGAACTAACCAAACGGTCACATTTGTAACTTGTTTCCACGTGAATAACCCCAGGAACTAAATAAAAAATAATAATTTTTTAAAACATGTATACAGCCCTGCTTATCTGCATCATCCATCTTAGCAGCACAAGTACCTGGCATTTTTGTCTCCTGCAAACCGTTCCAGTGGGAAAAGAGGAGATGCATCTTCTCCAGCATAACCTATCTGTGGTATCCGAGACAGAGTCTGGAAGGAGGTGGTTGTCTGGGGATTTTACCAAAAAATCAGACATTTGTATTGTGAAATTGTGTCACGTCGACATCATCATGCCAAGGCCACTATCTCTTTCAGAATCAAGTTCAATTAAGTCCCATCAGTCAAATACTCATTGACAGTGCTGGGAAGGACTCGTTTTAGGGAGAACCTGCTCTCTGTCTAGGAGTACTGAAGATTTAATTAAAGAAGACACCACAATAAATATTTGTCAAAAGAGTTAATTGCTTCATGTATGATAATATATGATATTTCTGTCATCTGAAATACTACTTTGACATTTCCAACTAATTAGCTAAAATAAATTCCGGAAAAGGAGACAGCCTTGTAATGAAGCACAAATGCAATTAAGTACTTCCTGGGATGCCATCAAATTTTAAATTTTGTGCTGCCATAGATCATGTTTTACAACTACAGATACACAGACTCAGTAACAGCGCCTTCCCAGCTACACACACACTTAACTTCCTCATACAATGAAAAACCAGAGTTGCTCTCATGAGAAGTGAGGTAACCTCGTTATTAGGTATCAAAGTATAAGAAAACTCTGCCAACCAAGCAGTGTTTGACTGATGCATGAAAGGCTGTCTGGAGTTTCATTTGGACTCATTCCCATAGGTTCTGAGTGCTGAATTCCCAGTTCCCAGAGAAGTCAAGAAGAAAGTGCACTCAGCTCTTCCAAACGTCTGCTGTTTCAAGATTAATATTATTATCAGTATTATGGAGTGGCTGACTAATGCTTTACCCTAGACTGCCACACCAAAAAAACACTTTTCTAGACCTCACCTAAGAGATCTGAGGCTGAGACACAGAACAATATTCACACAGATTAACTTAATCCTAGTGAAGTTACTTGTGCTAAAAACCGAACTTGAAGTCTTAAATAACCCTCTACAAAATCCCTTCAGTTTGTCATACAGAAGACTCAGGATATTTTAGCAATGCAGGTAAAAAAGCAGAGACCAAACACCAGTAGAGGTCCAGAATGGCACAAAAAATGGTGTGCCAGCAACGCACGCTCAGAAAAATGAGAACTATCCCTGCCACGATCTGCTGGTGTTAAACCACCACACATGGACAGCCAGGAACTGAGATGCCTGGAAAAGGATGAGATCTGCTCATGTGGTTAGTTGCTGAAAATTAAAGGATTGAGCAAGGATGACTCTTAGATGGGTGGTGAATAATACAGGTACTCGAGCATGAACAAATTGAAGCAGCAAATGTATGGTCCTGACCTACACCAACTATGAAAAGTATATGGCACGAGGAAAAAAGAAAAAAGCAGACTAGGAAAGATCCAAACATGTCACCTTCTGGGTTAGCCAAACCAACTCAAAGAGCTACTAATAAGCGGAGCTTACTACAGGCTTAGCAACGTATGAATTACGCAATCTGCACCAGATGCCTAAGAGAATAACCAGCACAAGAACATGTGACACAAGTCACAGAAACAAACAAATACCAATGAGGAAAAGGCAGATTTACAATCTTTGACCTAAGCTGCTGCATCAGCTCTAACACCAGGCTGCCCCGTGTCGCTACTGGCACACACACACTGCTATGCTTCACCCTGGGCTTTGTCTAATTAAGCAATTTGAGTGATGAAAGTAGAGTTACACAGCAAAGCGATGAAGCAAGGTGGAGCAAGACTGGTTCCTGAAGAGAAGGGGTGAGAAATGCTGGGGCTGGTATGTGGGGCTCGCAAATTGGCACAATAAGGGCCTGTCATGCCCAGTGGCCTGCAAGAGAGTGAAACCCTACCAGCAGCCACTGCCAGAGCGGCATTAGTGTTTGAATATTCCCACATGTTCTGCCAGGAAGACAACCACAACCCTCCGTCACGTGCACTATCTCAGATTAAAAATTACAGGGTCAAGCTGAATTCCCCAAAAGTATTTTTCCATTCACTGTTAATGGGGCTATATTTGACAGAGGGATTTTGAAACAAAGAAAAGCACATGTAAACAACATACTGAAAGAGGAATGCAAAAGCAATGTGTTTCTAACCAATCATACTCATGCATAACCTAAGTGACAGCATAATCTGAAGTTAAAACTAAAATCTGTAGAGTTAGCATGAAACTTCAAGGGATTTTACTGCAAAGCAGGCTAGATTACAAGAACTGACAGGAATCTGTTAACCAGACCAGGTTTTGCTTCTTCGTAAACACTCTACTTGTCTTCTGACAGGTCAGTTCCTATGAAGCTATTCACATTTAAGAAAAAACATAAGAAACGGATAACACACATGCTTTCTTCAGCACTTTTTCACTTCTATGAGAATTTAAAAGCCTACATTTCTAAAAGAGACCAATGATTGTGGGCATATCAGGCATCTAACTTGAAATATCCAAATCAAACCTCATTTTTCAGATAGCAGATGGTTTATACTTTTCAAACGCCAGTTTGCTAGCCAACGTATCTAAACTGGATGTCTGTAAATTGCTATTCTCAGAATCATTAGACACTTCTAAAACCTCAAACTGTAATTTCTAGGTAAATGTGGTGTATTATTCACAGTTTTATGCATTTAATTTACATTGAAGGAGGACGAGGGGAAGCTAAGGAGAATACATTGACTCTTGTAGAGTGGAAAGTGAAATAAGACATGCGAGACACATTCACTATAGGACTAGTACAGAAGACAATCCATACCTTTTTCATTAAGTCTTCGATTACTTGATTAGAATTCTTAAACACTGCAGGAAAACTGATGCTACCTCTCAGTGAGAAGCTGTAAAAAAAGCCAAACAAGCCTTCCAAGTTTAAGATTCAAGGACTGCTTGCACCATACAATGTAGAAGCACTTTCAAGCAAAAACATGTTCGGCTCTAAACGAGACATCAACATCTCTCAGCTGATGAGGAAGGCAAGGTCAGTCCTCCTACAGGCACTTCCAGCTATCCCTATTTAAGGCAACGTTTCAGTATGGGTAAATAAGTTGGGAGCTCACTTCAGCTTTCTGAATGACAGATGGCTACATGGCCAAACACTGATGGCCACGTTCCCATCTTGCCCATTTTCAGCTCTGTGAATGGTTTGCAGCTTTGGTGGAAACCAGGCAGGCAGCCCCATTGGCACAGGGACCAAACAGGCACATGGCTGCCCAGGAACATCAGCAAACCAGGGAGGACAGAAGCATTAGGAGAAACAGTTCCATGGGCACATCCCTCCTTGCAGTTGCATACCAGGACTGTTACTGGTTCAAGAAAATCCAGTTCAGGTATGAAGAAATGTGTCAGGTCCTAGTCATTTGCCCTGAGGCAGAAACACTAAACACAGATAAATGGGACCCTCCTGCACACTCCTGTTTGTCACAGTATGGTTTCTCCTTGTGTCACTTACAGATGCTGAAGGGGTACAAGGGAGGTAAGTGAGCTTTGTTTTTAAATTAAGCATGGGAATTACCTCATGCCTCTCCCTCAACTCAATCCATGCTCTTCTGGGAACTGCCTGTGAAAAATATTTCTCTAGAGGATCAGGAGCAGCTCTGCAGGGTTTTTTTAAGCACACAAGTTTGCACAGGGAGAAGACTCCAGCATGTGGCTGAAAGGGAACTGTGCTTCTCTGTTTACTAAATTCTCATAAATCACTCATGATCAAACACAGAAATCACAACGCTGTCACTATAAAGTGTTACAGAATATTTTAAACGTCACAGGCCTCCATACAGAGATTAATGGTTTTTATTTTCTAAGAAAAAGTTGGGTGTGATAAAATCCATTAACCCTCTGGAAACCAGCCAATCCTCAAAGGAAGGATTTCCAAAACTGCTCTGTATGGCTCCTTCCTTTACTCTTGCTGAAGCCACAGAGAAACTGGTACCAGTAACAGCACAGCAAGGGTAAGGGTTGAAAACATCACACCAGGTGTTTTGCAGGTTCATGCATGCTAAAGTCTCTGAGCTTCATATCAGTGCCTGCGTCAGTGACAGGAGGGTTGTGGCATGCCCATCCTGAGGGCATGGGAGCACAGTTGGATAGGCTGCATTTTGGCTGGCAGCATCCACACGTGCAACTGAGGTTGGCAGGTCCACAGCAAGCAACCGCAGCACAGATTGCTCCTGGTTAAATTGCCCGAAGGCTCAGGGCGAGGGCAAGAAGAGACAGAGGCGACCTGACATCCTTGGGCTGCGGAGATGTGCTGGGCAGAGCAGGGCAGCCCCTGCCCCATCCCCGATTCCCAGCACACGGGTTCCCTGCTGTGACCAGGTGGCAGGAAACACCTGCCCAGGTTTAAACAAGTCAGGCTTGTCTAAGTCACACTGTAGAGGGGTTGGCCATAGATTTAATTTCCAGGTACGCAGTATGCTGTCATTACCATCTAAAGGGCAATTACAACTCTAACAAGCTCTCAGCAAGTTTGAAACTTTGAAGTGCAAAGCCAAAAACTAAGCCATTATGTTTCCACTTTCCTGAATATTTCCATTCTCTGGACATTGATCTTGACCACAGATCCAACAAAAGCCAAGTTAGGTGCTGTCACTTTGTCCCTGAAACTTGTGCAAAACATGAGCCTTGTGACAGGCAAAAAGCAAACACAGGAAGATAAAAATCCACACAGAGAAAAATAAATCATTCCCTGGGCAGCACTGTGATTGTAAAATAAAATCAGAAGTCTGGATAGAGCTGAAAAATAAAGTAATCAGATACTATATCTAAATAAAAATATTAATACTTTGTCCTTAAGGATGAATTAACAGAAGTGGGAAGGGAGAAAATCACAAAAGCATACATACGTCTGATAGACGTCAGTGTAACCAAAGTCAGAACTCAATACAATTTATTTTACTTCCAAAAATTGGTCCCATAATGAAAGCATTCAGCAGAACTTCACTGGTGAATCACAGGTTAAGCTCTAGAAAGATCAAGCCTCAGTCTCTGCTGGGGCATCCCCCCTCCCCCAGGGTGTTTTTACCCCTTTGAAACTCACAGAAAAAACAGCAGAAATTTAAGTATTCACTTTAACCTGCTATTTTCCACTTTTAGACTAGAACGTCACAGCCAGTTAAACTGTAAAAACTGCTTGATTTAACAATTTTACAATATATTAAGGTTATTGTTTGTATATGGTAAAATAATAATCCCCCCCTACATGATTTATGCTAAAATCCTTATGACCTACTAGCTGGAAAAAATGTGACGTAAATCTCTACCTGGGCAATGCTCATGCTATAAACCCTCCTTCCCCTCAAGCGTAGATAAGTCCTGCATACATCTTCTCTGTGAAATGTCTCCCTCCCAGGTTGACTAGCATTACATAAAGTTAACCGTGCAGCATACATCAGGTTGAAGTGAAACATGTTCTGGATAAACTTTTTACTGTCCTTTGACAATGTTTCTGCTGGGGCTCATTATAAAATAACTAGGGCATTTTATAACTACAATACACTACTGAAGTCATTTTATAAGATGCAGCTGCGATGTGGTAACAAGAATGCCTAAACCTGTACTTTCAGACTTCAATTCGCACTGAACACACGATGCTCATAAAATGCAGAACTTAACATCCCTTCCTCCAGTCCAGATTTTCTATAAAAGTTACTAATGCCTGGCTTATTGTTGATCTCTAAAGATGAGGCAGAAGGGGAAAATCACAGGTAAGTAGAATTAAACAGAAATAGGAAGGCCCATTTACTATCAGACAGGAAAGTAATGTAGGAGACCCAAAGGCAACCTCAGAGCCCTTTCTTTTTGGGCTAATACCTGAATTATTAATGCAGTTTAAGGATCCGGATTTTCACTACCAGAAATCATGAGCAGTCTGTGCTTCACAAAAGGACATCACTGCACCACCGCAGGACCAGCTGCAGGATATGAACCCCCAAAGTGCTTCCAACACCGATATCTTTTGCATTACAAGGAAGAAGAGGCAGCTTGTTCCCTTATGACCAGGGGCTCCTGATCACATCCCATCCCATACCTCAGCTAAACTGTGTTCTTAGGTCCCAGAGAGATTTATATGAAGGTTGTAGGCAAGCTTCCTTCGCCTCCAAAGCACCCATTCCTTCCTTCAGTCTTCTTATGTTCCCAGGGAGGAAGGTCTCTGCTGCCAGGGGTTTGATAGCACAACAATGCTGGGGGCAGTGATGAACCTGCAGCCCTCCCGCTTCCCTTCAACCTTTGCAATGACACCATCCCCTCTCATTCTCACTCAGCCTCATGGCCAGAGCTTCAGCACCCACACAAGTGGCCTCACATTTCAATCACCTGGAACAGCAGCGCAGGAAGAGACAGCAAGTGGTGCTCTATCCTCCTTCACAGCTCTCTGACCACCAGTCACACAAACATCACCCCTCCTATCTACACGTGTAAACCCACCCCTTAGAAAACTGGGGGACATGAAAGAGAGGTACCAGGAAGGGCATAGATCCCGCTGCACATAAACACACTCAAAATCAGGACTTTACACGTGCAGTTTAAAACTACCAGACTAGAGGAACTTTCTTCTAATGCCTTGAGGCAAGCATCAGAAAATGTTGCCCAAAACCCTCTCTGCTGACATGTATTACAATAGCTACAGGCTCCAAAGCCAAAATATATAGCTGTGTACTGCTCAGGGCATTTTAATTTACCATTGTGGTCAGAATTAAAAATGAACTGTTTATTCAAATGAAGAAATATACAGTTGAATCCCTGCTTTTTGTCAGAGGCTGATATGAGCAAGCAAAGGAATTCATTAACAAGCTCACAACAGTGCAAATTTCCATTAGCTTAGGGTTTGTTTTCCTACCAGAAGACAAATGCTTTTCCATTAGGACTGAGTTCCACAGGCCAGAAGCATCTCTAACAACAAAGCACAGGACACGTACAGACCTTTGAAGCAGGAGAACTTGTGTCGCCTTCCTGATGCTGCAGTAAAATACAATTTCTCAACGACTTTAGGCAACTCAACCAAAGTTTTACCGTGCCTTGCTTTCTCTATTCTGCAAAATGGAATAATCACATTCCCAAGAATTACAGGTCCTTATTATTACAATTTGATTATATTTATTACGTTATTACAATGAATGATATATAATGTCAGCAAATAAAAGGCAAATGTGGCCAGAAGACTGACAGGGTCAGAAGACCTATTTTTTTTCAATCATGCTTGAAGTGCTTATATGTCACATATAGCTGCTTTAAAGAGAGCAACGGTTCCTCAAGAACAATTTACCTGACCGCTACCAAGTGCCAGGCACCTATTGACTATCACAGAATCACAGAATTTCTAGGTTGGAAGAGACCTCAGGATCATCGAGTCCAACCTCTAACCTAACACTAACAGTCCCCACTAAACCATATCCCTAAGCTCTACATCTAAACGTCTTTTGAAGACTTCCAGGGATGGTGACTCCACCACCTCCCTGGGCAGCCTGTTCCAATGCCTCACAACCCTTTCAGTAAAGAAGCTCTTCCTAACATCTAACCTAAAACTCCCCTGGCGCAACTTTAGCCCATTCCCCCTCGTCCTGTCACCAGGCACGTGGGAGAACAGGCCAACCCCCACCTCTCTACGGCCTCCTTTAAGGTATCTGTAGAGAGCGATAAGGTCGCCCCTGAGCCTCCTCTTCTCCAGGCTGAATAAGCCTAGCTCCTTCAGCCGCTCCTCGTAGGACTTGTTCTCCAGTAGACTAGTATCTCACTTGAAGAGATACAAGCCCTAGCTACATGAAGAGGGCAACAAAGATGGTGAAGGGTCTGGATGGATGAGGAACAGCTGAGATCTCTTGGTTTGTTCAGCCCAGAGAGGGTTTCGATGCGATCTCATCGCAGCCCTTCCAACTCAGGATCTTCTGTGAATGCTGAACTCAGATCTGGCAGTTACAGCTCATGGAAGATCTAAGAGTTATTGGCAGTTTTCTGAAGCCTGTAGTTCAAGATGTAGCAGCAGCTAAGAAAACACCAGATTTTGGACATCAGAATGCAGGAACTGAGAACAAAGAAGGAGGGTGTCCACATTTGGGGTGTCACTAGTGGAGTCCCCCAGGGCTCGGTACTGGGGCCAGTCCTCTTTAACATCTTCATCAATGATCTGGACGAGGGGATCGAGTGCGCCCTCAGCAAGTTTGCAGACGACACCAAGTTAGGTACGTGTGTCGATCTGCTTGAGGGTAGGAAGGCTCTGCAGGAGGATCTGGATAGGCTGGACCGATGGGCCGAGGCCAACAGTATGAAGTTCAACAAGGCCAAGTGCCGGGTCCTGCACCTGGGGCACAACAACCCCAAACAGAGCTACAGGCTGGGAGATGAGTGGTTGGAGAGCTGCCAGGCAGAGAAGGACCTGGGAGTATTGGTTGACAGTTGGCTGAATATGAGCCAGCAGTGTGCTCAGGTGGCCAAGAAGGCCAACAGTATCCTGGCCTGTATAAGAAACAGTGTGGCCACCAGGGCCAGGGAGGTGATCGTCCCCCTGTACTCGGCTCTGGTGAGGCCGCACCTCGAGTACTGCGTTCAGTTTTGGGCCCCTCGCTACAAGAAGGACATGGAGGTGCTCGAGCGAGTCCAGAGAAGGGCTACGAAGCTGGTGAAGGGTCTGGAGAACAAGTCTTACGAGGAGCGGCTGAGGGAGCTGCGACTGTTTAGCCTGGAGAAGAGGAGGCTCAGGGGTGACCTTATTGCACTCTATGGGTACCTCAAGGGAGGCTGTAGCGAGGTGGGGGTTGGTCTGTTCTCCCACGTGCCTGGTGACAGGACGAGGGGGAATGGATTAAAGTTGCGCCAGGGGAGGTTTAGGTTGGATATTAGGAAGAACTTCTTTACTGAACGGGTTGTTAGTCACTGGAATAGGCTGCCCAGGGAAGTGGTTGAGTCACCATCCCTGGAGGTCTTTAAAAGACGTTTAGATGCAGAGCTTAGGGATATGGTTTAGTGGAGGACTTGTTAGTGTTAGGTCAGAGGTTGGACTCGGTGATCTTCGAGGTCTCTTCCAACCTAGACTATTCTGTGATTCTGTGATTCATTTTGAGTAGCTCGTGCAGTTTTAGTCCTGCATGTGAATACAGAGGTAGTGGGGTTATGGAAATGACAGGCAAACAAGTCTGACAAATGGTGAAGAGGATGGAGCAGTTGCCTTAGGAGGAGAGATGAAAGAGGCTGGGACTATTTCTTAGAGAGGGGAAGGCTGAGAGGCATCTGTCTGAGGTCTACCGAGTCACTGAGGTAGCGGATAAGCTGAATGAAGAATTGCTGTTCACCCATACCTGTATTACGAGGTACAGGTGACAGTCAATGAAACTAATTGGGTATACGTTTAAAGGTGATGAAAGAACCTGAGTACTTCTTTGTCCAAGGGTAGCAAACTCATGGAACCTGCTGACGCAGGTGGTTGTGGAGGCACAAAGTGTCAGCAGGGTCAGAAAGGAATTGGATAAATTCCTGGACAACAGGCCTATAAGCAGAGACAGAGAGGTAACAGACAGCGGTGTGTCCCTGAGACCTGTTCAGGCTGAGCATATGAGCAGAATGCAGAAAGCAGCCAGGCTCCACAGCCCTCCCTAAACACCTTTTGTAGTTCCACTGCTGGAGACAGCCCTGGGCAAGATGTGCTGCAACTCACGCCCAGTAGGATATTTCTTATGTTCTTATCATTCCCATCCATCTTTTCACTAGAATTTTTCTTAGCTTAACAAGTAGGGGGAGGCTGTGCTACTCCCATAGGACCCCACAAGTACTTCAGAGTCATCAGGAGAGGCTGATCAGAAGGAAGACAGTATCTGCACAGCTACTCTGCAGAGACCAGCTAAACTCAGACCCTTCCCAAGGCAGGCCCCCCTTACCCCATCTTCATCCTCTCACTATCTTCTCCCTACAACAGCTGACTATCTTGACCAACTTTACCACCCTGATATTTGAGAAGCAGAAGGGGGAGAACCTCTGAACAGCAGATCCAAGATTTTTGCCCAACATCACCAAAAACACGGCAACGGGCTCCTGCCTATGTCACCTTTCAAACACTGCCTTCAAATTAGTTATCAGGAAAGACCAAGCCTGTCCAATTTTGAGACAGTGGAAGCTGTGCAAACCCAAAGGAAATAACTCATAAGCATTCGAGCAAACTAAAGCAATAATAATAAAAATAGGCCAGCTTCGGAAAACGGTGAAACGGCAACATCAATTTGTATAATGATTTATATGGACTCACTTCCCTAAAAGTATTTCATGTTCAAATCTTACAAGTACTACTTTAAAATTCAAAGCAAACCTCTAATTATTGATCCTTCGTTACACTGGGAAATTACCTCATCGTAGTTTTAAAGTTCTATTTATAAGTCTAATAATCTCATCATTGATTACAGTGACTGTACTCTAATTATAAATCCATTATCTCCCCAGCAATGAAATAAAATCAATAATGCACATAAATGGAAAAGAAGGAATTTAAATGCATACATTAATGTCATTTCAAGTAGCACTGTTTTATGCACCATCTCTAACAAAACTGTGTCACATCATTAGCAATAACGTGAAAAATCTTTTTCAATTAACAGAGCCGATTTGATACTATGTTCAGTAAAGTGGCAATCTATTCCATTAAACACACACATATGAAATGCTTGAAACATCTATGAACTCTATCTATACATCATAAATTCTCTCCCAAGTGTTCAAACAGAAACGTAGATACATTTTATATCGATGCTTTTTAAACCTTCTTTTAAAACCTGCCACTCAGGGTATTCAGTGATTCCAGTTGCAAGTAACAGAGAGCATCAGTATTTGTCACGTGTTCAGCTGCTCATACCACAAAACAAGAGATGCTCACACCTCACACTGTGCACAGCATGACCACCTGGAGTCCCTCAACCTCAATATACCATCATACCAGTACTTAACTTATGGAGCAAATGTTAAATTCAAAGTGGTTTCAAAAAAAAAACAAAAACGTGATGTTTAATCCTATTTTACACAAGTGGGACAACTGGGCAATCCACACTTGTATCTAGTCATGCAGATCAGTTCCTCCCACATAGCAGAGACCTCTGCAAAAGCCTTTTCCTCCACCGGTCTTCGTGTGACTTAGGTCTGAGTTCAGCCTCAATTCATCTGGCTCCTCAGCTGTTTTTGCCTCTGAAACCGCATGGCATCCTCCAAGTGAAGCCCACTCCTAACAACCAACATAGCCAATGCAGAGCAATGGTAGCACTTCCAGATTAGATATACAGCCTTACTCTATTGGAGGACATTTCTGAGCTCCAGTCAAAAAGTAAGAAGCTTTCTTGTAAGGTGATTTCTAATGTTGGGGGGAGTGGGATGCTAGATTAACATTCAGTTAATATGTGCAGTTTAAGCGTACCAGGAGAAGCAAAAGAAATTGAAGTGAACTGGGTGAACAGAAAAGGCCACCCTAGAGAACGACTTCAAATGGGAGAGTAGATAATTTAAATAGCTGGGGTGAAACAATGGGGGGATTTTTTTTCTCTTTATGTGTTGTTTATGACACTTCTCTCCAGATGATAGAGACCTGTGGACCTGAATCCTCTGCTACTTTGAAAAAGTGCGTAAACCCATGACATTCCCAGGGAGCTCCTCAGAAGTTACACTGAGTACCTCTGGGAGTTTGAAGGCAATGCCATTAACATCAGCAACAGGCCTTGAGATAACCTAAGACCCAGCAAAGGTAAATTCTGTGGATTATCATTTGCAAATAACCTCTGAAATCTGCTTGTCTTAAATCTGCCCCTGATGAGTATAGGTGAAGTCTGGGCCAACATTCTTTATTATTGCTTGTTGACTTCAGTTGTCAACAAAAGCTAGTCTGGACTTGCTTCCCTGTGAGAGCTGTAATAATAACTGCTTAGCCTAGAGGCGTGAAGGATCAAAAGAACTGTTTTCAGGTGGTAATTTGAACCTCAAGAGGGTCTGAGTCCTGAGGATAGTTACCCTGTCCCACAACTGTAAAACCAACACTATGGCAGGTTCATATACACAATCTAAAGATCCACACCCTCACCTACAGAAATGCTTGATTCCATCTTGTAGCCAATACCCCTTCTGTCAATTTTTAACATTTTCCTGAGTCACTCTGATACCCGAGCTATACTTTAAAAAGTAAGCTCATTTTCATCTTCAGCCTCCCACACTGGGAGCAATCTAGAAAAAAGAGAGCCCTTAGCAGTCACACAAAACAGTGGGGTACATTTTTATGTGCATGTACAAGGCTGAATCTCTTTTGCTTTCTAGGATGATCTGCTACCTGGTGGCTGAAACAAAGTCTCTCTTGCAACTCTGAATGTAAGGTGCTGGTAGCAGTGTTGTCCTCCCACATCACACCTCTCCCTCCACATTCACTAAGGTAACAAAGTGCTGTGCAAGGGAACTCTGCCCATCTGAGACACAACAGCCTCAGGAAAGGTCTTTTGCACAGGGGCTATGAAATTAAGTTAATATGAGAGAACATTTACTAACTTGGATCAAAAGGCTTCCTTCTGCTGTTTGGACTTGTTATGGAGAGTGACCAATGCTAGCTTTGAAGATTTTTCTTTGTCACCCCCCCCCTTCCTTTATGTACTTCCTCTGCAAGGACAGTAGCACCAACACCACTAAAGCTAAAGAGAAAACAGAAAAACCTCTATCCTTCTGGCCTCACTGCCAGTCTGGGGTTTGCTACTGACTTCTGCAGAGCCAATGTATTATCTGTGGAGTCTGAGAAACATCTCAAAGTCATCCAAATGTCTTACAGACAAGAGTTATGGTCAAAGCACTATATTTTAATTGTTTCATTACAAAATATATTTCATGCATAGTATTAATAAAAGGTCACTGAGAAAGCTATCAAGAAAGACTTTAAATATTAATTTAGAAATCCAGTTGGTATGACATTTATCAATGTAAAAAAGTAAATGCTGGAAAGTAAATCTTCTCATTCTTCCGTTCTCCATAGTCAGCTTTTTATTTCATCTTCTAAGCAAAACGCAGGTCATCCTTGCTATAAACAAACAAAAAGGATTTCAGGAAAGTCAACAAGGGCTGAACTATCCTCAAATGAATCCATCTGGTTTACATTATGGTAAGCAGAAGACTGATTCCTAAGAACTCCAGGAAAGCTTAAATTGTGGCTAAAACAACTTTGAGCTTTTTCACATAAAACAGAAGAACATAACTCCCTTAGTTTTAGAGCACACCCGCAGCATGTGTAAATAGATGGCTAAGTCCTCTTTCTCCCCCTTTGCCCCCTAGCCCTCCCCACCCCTATTTGAAGAAAATCACTCAGTCCGGCCATAAACATATACCTAACTTTAAATGTACAAATACTTAGAGACATACAGTGGACTACTGATAAGTTTACAGTTTTATATACATATGTTTTAAAATTTTACTTAAGTCACTTTCACTTCTCCAGTACTGCAGCTTTTCCTATTTTTTGATAAAGCATTTTTTTTTAATATATCTTTAAAGCAACTTTGAAACCAGTAAAGATTTAAGGAGACACAATATTTTTCCTCACAACTAGCACCATTTGTGTATATTCAAACTAGAAATACAGCATGTCAAGGATTTCATTTTGCATAAGATGAAAGAAAAAGCAATTTGCAAAACAAGCTCTATTTCACTGTGATGTCTTTACAGCACATGGCACAGCTACATTACCACTTGTATTCAATATGATACCGTGTACTAATAACACGGTCAATTCAAAGCATGCAGTTGGACCTCTTTTTCCTACAATAAGCAATACATGCTGATACTTTTAATAGATGTACAATGCACATTCATTGGCTTTAATTTTCTACATCTCAGCCAGATTCCAACACATGTAGGAAGCCTGAATTCCCCTTGCTTCTGTTTGTGTTAAACAGCATGGCAATGATGAACACTGCTAACATGCATTTTCATTTGAGTTGTAACCTTGTATTCAGTTGTCAGGTCTAGAATTAAAAACATCAATATAGAGCTATTTGTTAATTACAGTTGTCAGTCGTCCACTACAAATCAGCTGTCTTACATGGAGTTACGTCGGCTCCCTCCCCTCCACAGCGCTCACTGTCTGGTCAAACTACTTATCACTGCTACTGGTGATTATTTTATGTAATTTTTCATAACAGGCCACTTGAGTAAAGCAGCTGATTACATCTTCACCTCTTGCACTCTGGTTGCAATCCTAGTCTTCCCCTCCTGGACCTTCCTCCAGATCCTTAATTACTGTTCCTCTTCACAGCTCCTGAAGCCCACAGTTATTATTTCGGTTTGAGCAGCACCCACACTACACTTTGAAGATGCATTCCTGTTCAAAAAATTTATAATCTATATAATGGATTTTCACACTTGAACTCCAAACATATATTAAAAATTTACGACGTCCTGCACTTCTGACCCCAAACATTCAGCCCAGAAGTGTTTTTGCAACCGTAAGTGACATTACAAGGTAATACATGCGAGTTTGGGGAGGGAGATAAGCAGAAATCAAGTCATCGTTTTCCCTCCACAGACAATTCCAATAACGCCACTATTAAAACTGACCATAAATTTAAAAAATATGGATCCTGGAGAAACTATCTGTAGATACAAGGTTTTTGCAGCCACCTGCTGTGGTGCATTTTTACCCCAGCATGCACTGGACACGAAGCATGCCATGCCAGCTGCCTGGGGCAGGGTTTGCTCCACATCACCCAGCTGGGCTCTACTGGTACCAGCAGAAAGCAACAGGCATCTTCAGCAGACAAGGTGAGCCAAGACAGATGTCCAGAATGAACCAAGACAAGAATAATAAAGTGCCTCTTAGCGGTGCCTGTTGCTCTCCCACTACTATTAAGGAAGCCTCAGTAATTAGCTTAGAATAAACACCTGTCTTTTTGGCAGCTGAAAATAGTTGAGACAAATCCCAGCTTTCATCTGCATCTGTCATCCAGCCTTTAGAAAATGAATCATGCTTGCCCCGTGTGTAGCACAAAGTTAAACCACTGAGATGTGAAGCACTTGGATAACAGCTCCTTCCAAGGACTACAGGGTTGTTTCAGGAAGAACCCTCCAGTGAGGGGGAAAAAGGGATAACTACAAACTCTACATGAAACAGGAGTATTTACAGAGTGGTCAAAGTAACTTGCATCACAACTAAGGTTGTGAACTCCTCAAGGCAGGGGCTACTATCTTTTCTTTTTTGTAGTTATCTTGAGGGCTCCAAGACACAGTCACATTACACATAATGAACAATACATTCAGTGCTACTGTTTTCACTGCATTCCTTCTCCTTCCTCCAGAATTCCTCTAACCAGACCAGTTCATGTCTTATTCCAGTTCCATATTTTGATGATTTGCTCCACAACAACAAAACTCAGATTTTCTCTGATTCTGGTGAAACTGGGGAGTTAACCAAAAACTGAGCTACCCATCCAACTCTTCATTTCAATGAGGCCCCAGCTGTAACAAAATATCCTGCTTGGAGCACTGGTATTTAGATGGACATGAGCCAAAAGAGAGGCAATCTAGAGAGTTACAAGAGTCGCCAGAAGTCTAGAAATCATGAGTAACAAGGAAAGGCTGACTGCTTATGATTTGTTTTATTGTTGAGGAAAGACTGAAGAGAAACAAGACAATCAACCTTGAATACAAAAGAAAACAATAGGTATGAAGAGGAACTGAATAAACTCTTCTCCATGTAAACTAGCTGAAATCAAGGGTTTAAAATACAGCAGCAGAGATTAACTTTAAGAAAAAAGAAATTGGAAAAGAAGTTGAGAGTTAACAATCGTTAGAACTTGTGAAATCCCAATCTTCACAAAATTGGAAGGTGGGGTGAGACAAGCATTAGACAGTATTCACTGTCCTGCAGCAGATACTGCCCAAGACTAGGGACAGACCAGCTAATTCCTGAAATCCCACCAACCTTGTTTCCTCTGACACCTGTGATTCCTCTAGGGAAAAGTGACAGGGAGGCACTTTCTGTCTTATCCACCCAGACAGCTTCACCAGATACAGGGCTCTTAATACAACAAAAGACAGTAGGAGAATTCAGAGGGATACAGAAAGGACAATTTGGGTACAGAAGAGTAACTGAGTCTCCAGTAAACACATTGGTCTTAAATAAGGAAAAAAAAGCTTCTCTCCAAAAGCTGCTTCTAAATATAAACGATTCTTGCAGGTGACTGGATCGCATCCAAGCAGCTTCCAACACTCACAGTCTAACAGTGTTTGTCCTTTAATTAAAAGGTCACTGTTTTCCAGGCTACTGAGCTTTTTTGCACATTTCTAGATCACACTTAAGCTCTGTTGCATTATATACATTTTTTCCTTCACAGGGGTTAAATGAGGTGGCTCAGTTTTATCATAGAATAACGGAGTGGTTAGGGGAAACCACATCTATCAGTCAGCATGGTTAAGCAGGAAGAAATTTGGAGCTGGCAGTTAGTGAATTATTTAAAATATGAATAAGGGCAGAAAAGGAATGATCAGAGAACAGCACTCATAGCAGCAGTTCCTCATATACTATGAAGAGCTGAATGGGACTTTTTTTCCCTCTTCCTCAAGAGGAGTCAATCAATGAAGATTCACTGGATTTAGGTGGGGTCCCCTCAATGGTAGGAAATGTGGGCATTCACAAATTGCCATATGAAAGAGAAGTATGGGAGGAATTAAGTCTCCAAGATTTCTCAGGAAGGAAACAACAGCCAGTCTGTAAAAGTGATGTTACACAACAGCACTCTTAAACATTTTTCTCTGATGATTTCAGAGCTCAACCAGCTGAAGCTACCAAGCAATATTAGGTAGTGTTTATATACAACAGTATATAAGGCATTATGTTAAATTTGGAGCTGACTAGCACCAAGATCTGTGGTCTTGCAAGATCTGCAGCAATGTCTATGTGAAAAGAATTACTTCTATTCACACTCCCCTGTTGACTATCATGGGAAAATCGTTTAGGAATAATTAGTCAAAGCCAGTTTGTATATCCTTTGCTTCTTAGCAGCATTCCATAGATGGTCACAAATCTGTAATGAACTTGCTTTTAAAGGTAACATACACCTCTATAAAGCTTTTTCCTTTCTCGCAAGAAATCTTAAAATGTACACCAGATACAGGAATTGTTTAAACCCAACTTAGAATCTGAGTGCAATAACATTTACAAGGATGTGGCACTGGGGCAACCTTCTGAACATCCTCCCTCACAGCAAGCTGTTTTGCAACACACCTAACCTGAAGATTAATCCTGCTCATTGCAGTCTATCAACACCATGTGCTGAATTGAACAAAGCCTTAGAAGTTCAGTGCTAGACTTGAGGGTCAAGATCATCTTTGATATAACTTCCATGAATCTCACAGGTTTCTTATGTGACAAACTTGGCCTTTTATGTTTTTCTAAGAGGTCAGTGGGTATTTGACAGCCAAATAACAGCACCTGTATACATAAAGCTAAAATAGGTGCAAAAACATCTGAGGAAAGGATCTCACCATCTGAGATAAGAAAAATTCCTTGTGACATCTGACAGAACATTGTTCAAAGCTCTTTTTCAGCTCTTCAGTTCTTGAAGCATGGCTTAGAATACTATTAGCTGATTCCCTCTAAGATAGATATAGATACATCTCAAAATTTATCTTTACCCACACACAAATAAACAAAAGTTGTACATCTGCGTTATCACTACTTACTAGACAAGCCTGAGGCAGGAAGCTGTTCACCCTGGAGATACTCCACATGCCCTCGAGGTACTGCTGAGCTTGGATGGTGACTGAACTCAGAGCACCACTGAGGCCGCTGGGGGCCACTGTGACTTGAACACTGGAGTTTGGAAAACTGCCCGCGCCTTGAGACCATCCAAGTCCCTTCTTCCTCTCTGCCCCAGAGAAGAGATTTGGCGATTTTCCAGGCTGTCTGCCCACCTGCCCAGCAATGAGCGGCAGGTCCCTTTGCGAAGAGACAGTGACCACCCTTGGTACCATGCTGGTCACTGCCGTGGCACCAGGTGGGAGGTCGGGCATTTCTGGGTAGCTGGCTTGACTGAGGGTGTGCATCATCTGAATGGCTTCCTGCTTCAGCTGGTTCAAGTGAGTGGCACAAGTTTCGCATCTGCTCTCTCCTTCATTCCTGTTTCTCTGTAAATAGTCAGGCACTTGAAGCTTGTCAAAAATTAAAGCTGATAATCGTGGGTCCTAAAGAAAGACAGAAAAAAAAGCATACTGGGTCAAAACAACACAGAAAGACTCAACAGTAGTTGAGATGCTGACCCTACAAATATCATAATGAATTTCAAAGGCATACCACCACCTTAAATCCAGAAAAGCTAGACTTTGGAGTATTTCACAAATCTTGGTGTATGACCTGGTAAACGTTTTGTCGTCCTCACCCTCAAAAATTAGTAATCAAGTGGCATAAAAAACAGTTTACATGGTACTGCCCACAGCTGGCTCCTCTGCTAGCAAGGACCATTATTTCTGATCTTTGAAACCCAGATGCTAGCAATATTTCCTTACGCTACAGTTGCTTTGATGAGAAATAGATTTGAGGCTACAGCCATGTGTGAAGGTGTGACAATGTGCACACTAAGAAGCTGATTTAAAAGCGACACCTATTTTTGTTTCCCCCATCCGCCCCCCTTGCTAGTTCATTTTAAGGCTGTCCAGAAATTTTAAAACCCAGGTCTGTGTTTCCAGTTCAGAGATAGAGTTACCTATCTCCTGAAACACACAAATGGCTTCTCATCCCCAGCCTGCTACGGTAAAGATCAGGCAGGAGATTAAAGCCAGCCCTGCTGTAAATCTGCTATCAAGACGAATGCTGTGCACTAAAACTGACCAAACTTCACGCACTCTTGTCAAGCTCTCTAAACAATTAAGGTTTTAATGAAATCACAGAACAGCCAAAGGTTTATTTGTGCAATTATTTTAAGTGAAAATATTTAATTTGCTTGTTCATAATGAGTGCATGCAAAGCTAGTAAGCCAGCCTTTCTACATATGCTGGAGGTATCCCTAGATCAGTATTCCTAGAGAACAATTGCAGTTTGGCATAAAGTAAGACATTTTTAAAAGGAAATGAATGTCCTATTAGAAAACTAACTAATTCTGGTTTTAATTACAACACACATCAGTAAAACTCTTAAGAAGTCTTGGCACTTGTACTTTGGCTTTGCTCATTATTCTCTTTTAACTGCGCTATTTCCCTTTGCTCTGAATTCAGAAAACCCTAAAACACTGACCAATTTCTCCAGCAGCAGCAAATCTAGCTCATTTTCAGCTACTAGACTGCTCCTGCAATCTGCAATAGTTTTTGACCATCTTACAAAATGCAGTATTGTGTTGATATAAACTACTGTGTATCTAGCATCACATCACTCCACAGCCAAAAGCTACTACCAAAAGTTAGTTTTTCCCTGATAATTTAAATTATTACTTACTTGGGG